>NC_135498.1:233151024-233337583 GCF_052857255.1 Amblyomma americanum
CGGGGCAAGAACTGCGCTTGGTTCGAACTCTTCAAGTCCTCGGTGTTCTCCCACTAACGTAATTCAAGTGTTTGTCGACGGCGTCGCAGTACTCGCTCTAGTCGACACGGGCGCTGCCGTATCAGTCATCAGTGAAGCTCTTTGCCGTCGTCTTCGTAAGGTGACCACCGCACTTTCCGACTTTTCGCTTCGCACCGCCTCATCACAGCGCATTCATCCCTCAGCGGCGTGCACGGCCCGTGTTCTCATCGAAGACGTCTTATACACCATCGAGTTTATTGTACTGTCTCGCTGCTCACACGACATCATCCTGGGCTACGATTTCCTTTCCACTCATCATGCCGTTATTGACTGCGCCCGCGCGGAAGTTTCCTTTTTACCTCTTTGTGATACCGTCTTGTGTGACGTCCCTACCCGGCCTGCAAAACTCCTCGTCGCCAGTGACACAGACATTCCTCCATTTTCTGCTGCCCTCGTTCCACTCTCCTGTGAAAGCGTTATTAGTTCGACTGTCTTCTTCACACCTTCCGACGCCGCTTCACGCCATCCCTGCCTCCTGCTTCCATTTGCGGTCCTCAAGATCGAAGATGGCCTTAGTGCAATGTACGTCTCAAATCCATTTTCGTGCCCGTCCGTCCTGCTACGCGGCGAGTGTCTCGGTCGTATTGAAGAACTTGATCCCGCGCTTGTAAATACTCTTCCTGCAACGCCTACTTCATTAGACGTTAATGTGCTCAGCTCTTGCGATACAGCGACCGCTTCGACACCACCCGATGTTCTTCAACAAGCTATTGACGCAGATCTCCCACCCGCACAACGCGATCAACTCGCTGCTCTTCTACAGAACTTCACTTCTGCCTTCGACCTTCCTCACACTGCTCTGGGTCGCACGTCTGTCGTTACGCACGCAATCGACACTGGTACAAACGCACCTTTACGACAGCGTCCTTATCGCGTGTCGGCCTCTGAGCGCCAAGTCATTGCTGACAACGTGGACGACATGCTTCGCCGGGGCGTCATACAGCCATCTAACAGTCCATGGGCTTCTCCGGTTGTTTTGGTCACCAAGAAAGATGGTTCCATCCGGTTTTGCGTCGATTACCGTAGGCTTAACAAAATCACGCGCAAAGATGTCTATCCTTTGCCGCGAATCGACGACGCCTTGGACTGTTTACAGGGAGCCGAGTATTTCTCCTCTTTGGATTTGCGCTCCGGCTACTGGCAGGTACCGATGGCTGATAATGACCGCTCGAAAACTGCCTTTATAACACCGGATGGATTATACGAGTTCAACGTTATGCCCTTTGGCCTCTGCAATGCCCCGGCTACTTTCGAGCGCCTGATGGACACTGTTCTTCGTGGACTCAAGTGGCAGACCTGTCTTTGTTATCTGGACGACATCGTAGTTTTTTCTGCCGACTTTTCTTCTCACCTTCTCCGCCTAAAGGATGTCCTCACGTGTCTCGCCGGCGCTGGGCTTCAGTTGAATTTGAAGAAGTGCCACTTTGCCGCTCGAAAACTCACAATTTTAGGCCACGTAGTTTCTAAGGACGGCATTCTTCCCGACCCCACCAAACTTCGCGCAGTTGCAGAGTTCCCGAAGCCAACCTCCCTGAAGCAGCTTCGGAGCTTTATCGGCCTCTGCTCCTACTTTCGACGTTTCATCTTGAACTTCGCCTCTATCATCGCTCCTCTGACCCAGCTCCTTGCCGGCAGCTCCGACCTTTCCGCCTGGACTCCAGCCTGCGATAAAGCCTTTGACACTTTACGCCGCCTTTTGGTTTCGCCGCCCATTCTACGCCACTTTGATCCGGCTGCGCCTACGGAGATCCACACTGATGCCAGCGGTATTGGGCTTGGTGCCGTCCTTACCCAACGTAAGCCTGGTTACAGCGAGTATGTTGTGGCATACGCCAGCCGAACATTGACAAAGGCAGAATCTAATTATTCAGTCACAGAAAGGGAATGTTTGGCCATTATTTGGGCTATCGGAAAATTTCGTCCTTATGTGTATGGTCGACCGTTTTACGTTGTGACCGATCACCACGCTTTGTGCTGGCTTGCCTCTCTGAAAGACCCATCCGGTCGCCTTGCTCGCTGGGCTCTTCGTCTCCAGGAGTTTGACATTCATGTCATTTATCGATCAGGGCTGAAGCATACGGACGCGGATGCTCTTTCCCGCTCGCCATTGCCTAGAGATAATTCGTCTGACCACGTCTGTGCCTACGATATGTCGACTCTTACAACTATCGACATGGCTACCGAGCAGCGGAATGACCCCTGGATCAATGCACTTTTGAATTTTCTCTCAAGTCCTACTCCCGGTCATTCCTCCAAAGCGCTCGTCCGCCAAGCACACCACTTCTCCATTCGTGACGGTCTTCTCTATCGCCGCAATTATTTGCTTGATGGACGGAAGTGGCTTCTAGTCATCCCGCGTCATCTCCGCGCCGACATTTGTGCTGCGTACCATGGTGACCCACAATGTGCTCACGGTGGCGTATTGAAAACCTACACACGCCTACGTCTGCGATTTTACTGGCGTGGAATGTACCGCTTCGTAAGACATTTCGTGCGCGCTTGCGAATCTTGTCAACGCCGAAAAACTCCTCAGAAGTCCTCTGTTTCGTTGCAGCCGTTACCCTGCCCTGCTCGTCCGTTTGACCGCGTTGGCATAGATCTCTATGGCCCTCTTCCGACTACTCCTGCTGGAAACCGGTGGATTATTGTGGCAGTAGACCATCTGACTCGCTACACTGAAACATCACCGTTACCCTCTGCCTCTGCAAGAGACGTTGCTTTGTTCATTCTCAACAACTTGATTCTTCGCCACGGGACTCCGAAGGAACTGCTCAGTGACCGCGGACGCGTTTTCTTGAGCGACGCTCTCGAGGCCCTACTGAAAGAATGTCGCATCATTCATCGCACCGCTACTTCTTACCACCCTCAGACGAATGGCCTGACAGAACGCTTCAACCGTACTCTGAGTGACATGCTGGCCATGTACGTCAACGACGCTCATTCCAACTGGGACCACGTTCTTCCCTTCGTAACCTACGCGTACAACACTGCGATACAGACCACCACTGGATTCTCTCCCTTTTTTCTTCTTTACGGGCGCGAGCCAACCTGCACAATGGACGCGCTTTTTCCCTACCGCCCTGATGTTTCTGAATCGACGCCACTCTCGGACGCCGTCCAGTATGCAGAAGAATGCCGTCAGCTCGCTCGTTCGCTCACAAAGGAAAATCAATGGCAACAAAAACACCATCGTGACACTGGTGAGGCGCCTTCATATACGCCCAACTCCCTGGTGTGGCTCTGGGTTCCTGCCACAACCGCCGGCCTGTCAAAGAAGCTTCTTGCTCGGTATCACGGTCCATACCGAGTGCTTCAAAAAACATCTCCTGTGAACTACGTAGTTGAGCCCGTTACGCCATCTGCGGACTTGCGTCGCCGTGGACGCGAAATAGTTCATGTGGACCGAATCAAGCCCTACTACGATCCGTCTGTCCTTTCGGCACCATGAGTCGCCAGGATGGCTCCTTCTCTGCCCGGGGGGAAACTGTAGTGTGGTAATCTTCATCGATATAACCACTGACATGCGTCGCGTGCTGCCGCTCTCAAGGACGAAGAAGTTGTTCGCTGCCTTGCTCTTTCGCCACGCCTGACGCTTCGCTGCGAGTCTCCCCTGAGCGGCTGGAATCATCTGGGTTCACCGAATAAACACACCCCCTACAATATATATATATATAACAGTGCGGCACGAGAGATTAGTTCGGGCAGAACGTCGGTGGGAGACGGCACAAGGCAGGGGTGCCCTTCAACCTCACGGAATGAAAACAACGTGGCTCGGATCAGAGAAATCCTACAGGAAGACCGCATCATTACAGCCCGCATCCTATCAGATGCTCTCGACATTAGAAAGACATGGCACCAAATTTTTCGTGAGAACTTGGGGAAACGAAAGCTGAATGCAGTCTTGTACCGCACTCCCTCACAAAAGACCAGAAGGACACGCGGGCATCAGTGAGCGCTGATTTTCTCTCCGAGGCAGAGACGGATGCTGCATTCGTCTACAGCATCATAGCTGAAGAACTTCGCAGAGCGCTGAATGGGGGCCCACAAGCTCTCCGTAGTCGAGAAAGGTGCGGCTACCGAAGATCAAAACAAAGACGATGCTGACGGTTTTTTCGATGCCAGATGTGTTCCACGAGTTCGTCCCAGAAGGGCAGACGGTGAAGCAGGAGTTTTATATCCGCGTGCTCCAACACATGCGTGATACACTGTGACGCCATCGCCCTGATTTAAGGGCATCTGGACAATAGAGCCTTCTCCACGATAACGCAACGCCGCACATTGCTTTCAGCGTGACAAAAACTCTTTACAAGCACAGCATTACTGTACTGTCCCATACGCCATACTCGGCTGACCTCTCCCCATGCGGTTTTTTCCTGTTTCCTGGTGTGGAGAGAGCCCTAAAAGATCGCTCGATGGGGAGCGTGGAGGCCATTCAAGACGCCACGACAAAGAAGCTGACAGCCCTGCTAAAAGAAAGGTTTTCCAACTGTTTCCAAGACCTTAAGTAGCATTGGAAGCTTTGTATAGACTGCAACGGAGACTATTTCGAAGGCAGGCTGCACAAATGATTTCAATGTTAAACGCATTTTTTAATGAACTCAGTCTCAGAACTTTACGGACAAATGTTCTTGAAATACTGAAACAACTTTCAGGGCTAAAAAGGGATTCCTGATGTGCTACTTTATCGTAACTGAGGGCGCCATCAGTAGGACTGCTGGATAAAGATTGACGATATATCTATTGAACTCGTTCGCCAAGCGTGCCCTCGAGATCTGTTCCTTGATACGGTCGATCTTCATAACAACGGTTAGAGTCACGCGGCGATAAGAGTGCGTTAATTCTATTCAAATTTAATCTGTGTTGCCTGCTGAGGTGTAAAAAATTGGAAAAGTACTCATTGCTCGCACATCTATTCTCTTTTGTAAGTTTGTTGCAAAATATTTTAAAAGTTTCTAATACATCTGGATCAGGAGTAGCTAAAAATTTAGCATATTTTTTATCCCTTTTTTCCTTCTTTCGCAGAAGTTCCCTTGTCATCCACGGAGCGCGTATCTTTTTTGACTTCGAAAATATTTTAATATGAAAACACTGATTGTATATTTCTGAACATAGAAGCGAAATAGATTAAATATATTAAAAGCACTTTCAGCGTCTGTCTCGTTAAGTACAACGCTCGAATCGACACCAGGAATTTGCAGTTTAAACATGTCCATGGCTGTTTATGAAAAGTCCTGAAAATATAGCGGGGCAAGTTTCTATTTGGGCATAGTACACTTATATGTGCGCACATTGTTGCGGCCTTTGTATTAGGTCCATGTCAGTGGGTTATAAATATGTCAAGCAAAGTGGAAGATGTGGGAGTCACGTGTTGGTCCCTTAATAACATTCTTACATCCGTAAACGTATATTATTCCCGTTTTATAGGCAAATCTCCAAGCATAATAATGTTGAAATCACTGCCAATGATTACAGGTAGCTTATTTTTACTTGAAAATGTCCGCAAAGATTATAGAACTACAAATAAGTTTTGCGCATTACCAGTCGGCGGACGATATACTACGCCTATTATATATTTTTCAACTACCACACAAAGAACTTCATAATCTTCATGAATGTAAGTAAAATTTGGCACTTGGTCACAAACAAGGTGTTTTTTCACCATCAAGAACACTCCTCCTCTCTGAGAGGTGGTTTGGTTTAACAGATAAGTGTTGTAGGAAGGTAATTTTACAGCATTAGTTTCATCATTATGCCAGGTATCAGTTAACATACCTACATCAAAAACAAAATCCAGCCTACTGAACAGTGTTTCAAATTGGGCGTTTTTTTTCGTGCTGACTGAGCATTGAGATGAAGCAGTTTGAAAGCATTTGCATATTCCACTCCACAGACTGCTGTATAGTCCGACAGTGCAATATCATCATTTTTGACTCTATGATGACGCTGACTACAGGCTCATAAAATAAATATTAAGAGCCTATGCAATTTTCGCTAGATCCTCTTTGCATCTCACATTATGTGCTCTTGTTCCATCTCTCTGGCGGACAAAAACTTTCCCATTCCTCTCCCAGGCATATTTAAAATTGTGGTCTTTGACCCAGTTTCTTGTTGCCTCAGCAAAGCCTTGTTTCTTTTGGCAAAGTTTTCTTGTATGTAGCGACGCATTTTCGACTAGCTGAGTTCTGCTTTCTTGCTTAGAAACGGATCCTTAAAAGCCTTCCTTGCAAAATTGTCAATGATGCCTGGTATCTTATCTTTCAATGCCAGAAGCATGTGCAGAGAACGTCTTCCTTCGTCAATTCTAGATGATCAAGCTCTGCTGCCACTTCATTCACTTTTGACAAGTCTTCCCTATAACTGACAGAAATATCATGAAACTGTAGATTTAATGTTTTGCTTTTCTTAATTTTTCCTAATTTTTCATTCCTGATTTCCGACTTTACTTTTCGACGCGTCTTAGACATCAACACATTGATGCTTAGCGCTGTAAGCTTTCTTCAGCATGTCACACGCTAATTAACAATTTCAGAACTTCTCGCGCACATCAAACACCAAACATCCCGTTCCACTCCGGTATAATTTCCCAACTATGCCTCAAATTGTCAAAGATTCATCTGGCGTCGCTAAACTTATTGATGCCCTACAATTTCATTCATCGCCCGGTTTTGACTCCATTCATAATAAATTATTATAAAATACAATTGTCTATAGTTCCTTAATACTCACAAAGATTTTTCAGCAGACTCTCGATAGTTCCATTCTGCCAACACAATGGAAAGTCGGGAAGGTGGTTCCATTATTCAGATCAGGAAACATAACATCCCCAACAAATTATCGCCCCATCTCGCTCACTAGTACTTGTTGCAAACTATTAGAACATGTCATCTTCACTAACCTTGTGAACTTTCTCGAGTCTAATTCGTTTTTTACACAAGCACAGCATGGCTTTCGGAGGTCATTTTCTTGTGAAACCCAACTTCCCAGCTTCACCATCTAACTTCACAATAATTTAGATCGCGCATCAGAAGCTGACTGCATTTTCCTAGATTACTCGAAACCATTCGACAAGGTATGTCACCGTTTGCTATTTTTAAAGCGAACCAAACTGAATATCGACTACAATGTTCTCAAATGGATTGAATACTTTCTTCTTAACCGATCGCAGTTCGTTTACGCTAACAATTTTAACTCACCTTTCAGCGAAGTTTACTCGGGCGTGCCACAAGGGTCAGTGTTTGGGCCCCTTTTATTTCTTTTTAACATCAATGATCTCCCTTCCATTGTATCATCTAACATTCTTTTGTTTGCTGACGACTGTGTTGTTTTCCGCGAAATAAAATCCCCAGGCGATGCTAACATTTTCCAGCGTGATCTCTATAACATTTCTCTTTGGAGTAATGAATGGCTTATGAAACGTAATACAATAAAACGGTGAGTTGAGCGAGTTGGTACATACTGCTGGGAATAACAGCGCGTAGACGAGGGACAAAGTGAAAAATTATGCGAATATCAAGAAGTTCCAACTCTCCGCCTGTGTACTACCTAAATAACGTTGCCTTACAAGCGGTTACTTCATATAAATACCTGGGTGTTCATATTTCTGCTGACCTTAACTGTACGCGACATATTCAGTACATTCAGTATTCAGTACTAACAAAGCTAACCGCATGTTGGGCTATGTGCGCCGTAACTTTTCCAAAACTCCATCTTCTTTGAAAGTATTGCTTTATAAAACACTAATACGTTCTAATCTAGAATATGCCGCAGAAATAAGAGATCCGCATCTTGAAAAACTGATAACTTTGCTTGAGCTGGTTCAAAATAACGCTGCTCGTTTTATCGGGTCCAACTTGAACCGTACCGCAAGTGCAACAAGCATAAAAGCTAATCTTTCTTTGCCTCTTTAGCATCCCGCCGGCAGACAATTCGCTTGAGCTTTTTTCGTAAACTATACCATCACCCCACGCTATGCGATTCTCTCATTTCGTCCCCCAGGTACGTGTCAAATCGCATTGATCATCGTCACAATGTTGGCATTGAAACATGTAACACTAAAACGACATATCAGTCTTTCTTGCCTCGTACATCCCGTGAATGCAACCGCCTTCCCGCAGATATCGTCGACATAATTGATAACCAGCATTTTTGTTCGGCACTAGCTAACATTGTATAGCAGGAGGATGATAATACTTGTTCTGTAATATGCAATGTATCAATTTATGTATTTTTGTTTTGTAACCACTTCCCTCTTTAATGCCTTTGGCCCTGAGGGTTCAATAAATGAAATGAAATGAAATGAAAACAGGGACGTTGCTGGACATATCTGTGCTAAAAATAATATACCTTTCTCTTTTTGATTGTCATTTAACATACTGCTGTGGATCGTGGCCTACCACCTGCAGGTCCTATAGATGACATTTTTTTTTCTTTGCAGGAAACAGCGCTACGCATAATAGCATACTGCAAAAGGTATCAGTCACGTGCCCCCTTGTTCAATATGTTGCAGATTTTGCAGTTCACTTTGTTGTATGAAATGAAAATTTGATTGTTTTAAATAACGTTATACGAGATAAATACCCGCTTTTAAAGAACAATTTTGTGTTGGCTAATAGGAATACCAGGCATGCAGGCAATATAAATTTGAACTACACTGTAACCCGAAACACCTACGGACAGCGCCTAATTGAGTATAATCGGGTGACCGTATGGAATACCTTGCCACTAGAAAATAAAACGGCTAGGAACTTACTCTTCTCCACTAAGCGTATCTGCTTTTTGAAGGTTGAGGAGTGCATTTGGTCACCATTTATATATGCTCTCTGGAGTGTTGATTACCACTGCTTATCATGACAACCGAACTTTTTGTGTATTCTGCTGCTTAAATAACAACGTGTAAAATGAGCCTCTACTAGCTTCGGCTATTGGCCATGAAAAATTTTAGCGAATGCTCTTTGTATTCACTTTGAAAGATAAAACAAAAGTCGTTCTTCTCGTTCTTCTTCCGTCTCCGTAGCTCGCTGATGCTTCCTCTTTGCATTCTGCCGAGCTGCCTTTTTCGTAGGCACCATCGTAACATCTGGCTGTATGACTGCCTTGGCGAGAGGATCGGAGCTGTTTTATACAGCTTGTGTGACGTCACTCTGACCGTAGCGCCCCTGGTGAGAGGAGCGGGAGTTAAGGCCGCCGTTGGTGGCTACCTCCTCGCCTCGCGACGGCGTGAGATGGGACCCCGTTTTTACACAGCTGGTGGGACGTCACACCGACCGTAGCGCCCCTGGTGAGAGGAGCGGGAGTTAGGCCGCCGTTGGTGGCTACCGCCTCGCCTCGCGACGGCGTGAGATGGAACCCCGTTTTTACACAGCTGGTGTGACGTCACTCTAGGTCACGTGGTGTGACGTCGCGCAGCGAGGTCACGCTAAAGGTAAATGGTGCCTACCACCGCCTCGCCACGGAACGGGCTGAAGTGCGACCTAAAGTAGTATTGCTTCGCAATAAAAATCTTTTCTAGGAACAATAGCCAGCGTTGCCATTGATTTATCTGCTATGTTGGCTTCCACGAAAGTGGCACCACCGATTTAAGCTGTGTATAGCCCATGTTGAAACGGTAGGTGGTGGCTGCACCGGGCATTACCCCTTTAAATTGAGACCAGTGGACGCCCCACGCACTTGTCATCCCTGCATGACGACCTCGGAGGGGATTGTATGCCCTTTCGGGGAAGATGAGTCGTGCCCTCTCGCAGAGGAAGGAGAAAAGGAATGCCCCGGACTGTCGTGGAGGGGTGCCGTATTATGCACATTAAGCCATTGTCCCGTCCTCGATCTCCTAGTTACCAGGACCTCTCTCCTTCCGTCTTCCAATCTATCAGACTACATACTATTGCCACTCCTTTTCCCGAAAAAACTTTCCTGTACCCAGCAATTAACCGCCTGTGTCTTGGCCACTCCCCCGTAGCCGGTATGTGCAAGACACGTCTGAGGCCTTCCTTCCTTCCTTCTGAGAGACGGGCGAGTGTTGTGTTGTTGACTTGCAGTGGTCGGTTATGTGGTCTGCCGCCTTTTCTCTTGCATGGAATAAAAGGTGGTGGTTGTGTCGCAGAAAAAGAATGTGTGCGGTGGTGAGTGGTCAGTAACGTCGATCGCATCACTCCGTTAATACAGCTCACGAGGTTAGCTTCCAAGCCATGTGGAGCTCTTTGGTAGCGTCCCTGGGATCTTCGTAGGGGGACGGCAAATGGTCCTGCCTTTGCGCTCGTGCACGAATCTGTATGCACCCTGTTTTCGACGTGGAAGAATGCAGTTGATGTCTGGAGTTCGTCGTGTCAACATTGTTGCTTGTCATACTAAACGGTAGAAAAAATGCCTATAAAAAATCATTTCAAGAAAAGCCAGTACGTGACATGCACAAAAGGATGTTCTCACAAGTGCTCTGCCATGCGTCATGAAAAGTGCCCAGACCAAACACATACGACAGAAAGCGTCGAACCATCACCACGGGCGCAAGCTCTCAAGTAAACGTAATTTGGACACTTCAGCTAAGGCCTAGGTATGACCCCATGCGCAGAAATCTACGACACGCTCATTAATTAAAACAAATAATATGGAATAATATAGAAAAAAGTGCGTGAGTGTACAGCGCGGACAGTTACCAAAGAAAGGCGCATGCTGTGGAATAGGTAAATGTGACGCTAACTGGAAATTGAAGAATAAACTGGGAAATACTATATCCGTGTTGGTCGGTGGCTACTTTCGAGTGGTGAAGGGAAATCGTTTTTATCTTCTTTGGATACCGCACTTACGCTTCAACTGTGATGCGTAACCTTTCGCGCAGCTTAACAGTGATGAAAAACAAAATATTATTTATATATAATAACTTCAGATATATTAAGCCTCAAAGAAGCACGTAAAGAAAACCATTGAGCTTCATAAAAACGAAACGGCATATGGTGATGTAGTTTTTCTGCGGGTTTTTCCTTTTTGCTTTGCTTTAATTTTTTTAAGCTTATATCACTTGCTGATGGTTTGTTTAGAAAAATTCGCACACAATTGGTGTAATAGCATTAAACTTCATAACTATCATTTAAACGCCTAACGGCATTATAGCAAGACGTCGTCGCGTTTCCATAGGCGTTGATCCGAGGATGTCAGTAACGCCTCAGGTCCGTCTTTCAGTTCGGATGGCTGTTTATTTATTGGGAGCACCCTAAAAAGAAGCCCCGCGGTTGGTGGGCCTTTTTACGGGTATCTACAAGGAATATGCTAAGCCAGTAATTGTTGGATGAATAAAGTCTTACAGTGCTACTATTGCTGCCTTACTACCACTACAACTACTATTACTACTACTACTACTACTACTACTACTACTAATACTACTACTACTACTACTACTACTACTACTAATACTACTACTACTTCTACTTATACTACTACTACTACTAACAGAGACAGAGCCATCCCACCGGTATAATTATGATCTGCTTTTCTTGCTTTCTTTATTGAGGCCAAACTATGTACATTACCTATTCGTTATTCTTGTTACTTTTTCTGCATCAACCCAATCTTCAAGCCCGACTTGGCAGTAAACATCCTGTGAAACGAAATTCTCGGCGTTCATTCTACAAATCTGCACCAGTATAGTCCCACCTGTGTTTGTAAGGTTAGGTGGGTGGTTGTTAAGTGTTTCTTGTGGTTCCTGAGCAAAAGGGTCGAGTCTGGCTAAAATTTATATCTTAATAAAATTGATTTTCAAGCGAAAAAAGTAGCTTTGTCAAAGTGTTGTGAAATTTGATGTTTCGAGATAATTCTCTTCGAAGTGAAAGAAAAGGGCTTCAGTATAAAATTACACCCAACAAACGCACGCTGATGCAGCGGCGTAGCCCATTTCGCATAGTAGAGTAACCGCCGGTCAGCCTCGGACGACCATTGATGTGCAGCGTCCTGGTTAAGCACCAAACAACCTTAAAATATCGGCTCCAGCAATCCTCCCAGCGTCAAAAGTAAGCATCGCATACTGTATATTTTCAGTGTGTGAAGGCCCTGTGGATCGCTCCATACAAGATTGCTGAAGATCCAATTGCCGTTAGCGAGAGTTTCGAAGAATGAGAACCTCTGCTAATCCCAGAGCCCTACGTCGTGCGTATTTGCTAGAATTCAGCATAAAGATGGTCAACCCGCAGAATCGATGTTTACAGAACTGCTTCAGCGTTTTTCATTGCATTAGATGCCA
Organism: Amblyomma americanum; assembly: GCF_052857255.1. Taxonomy (NCBI): domain Eukaryota; kingdom Metazoa; phylum Arthropoda; class Arachnida; order Ixodida; family Ixodidae; genus Amblyomma; species Amblyomma americanum. The sequence continues at coordinate 233,163,329 of NC_135498.1, forward strand.
TTAAAAAGTCGGTATTTGAGATCGCGAATATTACCCTACCGCGTTCATTATTGAGCCTCTGAAACGAGCACTCGCTAACTCCAAAGGTCGCTGCCGCACGCGTTGTGATTTACCGTTTGCGGTTATGGCTAGGACAGTTCACCCCTCCCGCAGCACTGCACCGTACTCCGATGAGCTGTTAGGTCGTCGTGCTGTTTTTTACCGCGCTCTGCTGTTTATTCGATGTGTTCTTTTGTCACTGTGCCATTTTGTCCTCCGTGCTGTTCTGACACGTGCTTTTTTTTCCGTGTGCTGTTTTGTCGCCATGCTGCATGAAGGGCTCCGAATACTTTCGACTACCTAATGTTTCTTAACGTGCACTCACATCGCACAGCCCACACAGGCCTCTAGCATTTCGCCTCCATCGAAATGCGACCACCGCGGCCGGGATATAAGCCGCGTCTTTCGGTTCAGCACCCGAGCGCCGTAACCTCTGAGCCACCGTGCCGGGTGCTGCACAACTGTGTGCAGCCCTCATCATCCGAACGCAAAACAAGTTTCAATGACAATGTTTCTCCTCCAGGCAAAGCTTAACTCATTCTTTAACCGTAGTGTGGAAGTGCTGGCAACCTTACCATCCTAGTACAAACCGCCCCCCCCCCCCCCATCCACACACTCTTTTGATTTTGTCCACACTTGCGTGTGAAAAGGGTTTTATGAGCGCGACCTGCTGTTGAACACATGCAGTAGCTACTAATTTTGACCGTTTATTTCGCAACTCTTAACGCGTTTCAAGAGATTGCGTTTACTATGGGATAATCAGCGAAAATTATCGCACTATGTTCGAATGTTGGCGCCACACTGTACTTCAAGAAAAACTATGTTGGTTTGGTCGAGGTGTGCAACTGGCGTAGCAGATCGGCAAAAGCGAACCTGAGCGTAGACCGAGCGGTCACCCATCTGCTCAAGGCTCACATGAATATTTTCGCAGGTGCGCAGTGACCCAAGAACGCCGCTTATGAGAGTACGAGCAGCTGGCCGCCAAAACACAAAAAATTTCTGTTGCAAAGCGTTCAAACAAGCCTACTAGCAAAGTTGTCTTTCTAAACCAGGGTATTGAAAAGGAACCGAAGCTGAACAAGAAACCAGGACCCAACTTGTATTTCGGCCCGCAATCGGAAGCAAACAAAACTCGTGTATTTTACGCCATCTTCGACCAAACTAGACAGCGAACGATTAAGAGGAACCGTTTTTAACCGGTTCGGAACACAGTTCAGCCCCAGTTTTTGTGAAGCTTGTTGTACTTTTTCTTAATCCTAAATAAGAAGCCGTAACGCCTACATTTAACAACCAAAAGCTGCGCTAGGCGGAGCGTAAACGGCACACCATCTACGTAATAAAAATACTAGGGAGCATAATGAAGCATTTGGTTGTTTTTATGGCCTTTAAAGTTCCAAAGCGACTGACGCTATGAGGGGCACCGCAGTGGAGGGCTCCCAATAATTTCACCCACCTGGAGATCTTTAATGTGCACTGAAGTCGTAGAGTACACCAACTTCCAGCAATTCGCCTACTTCAAAATGCGACGCCGCGGCCTGGATCGAACCAGCTTCTTTAGGGTCAGCAGCCGAGCACCATAACCACTTAGCCACCGCGGCGACTGGGCAAGACGTCTGCGAGACAAACTACACTATAAGAGATCTCGCCTTTTTTCTCAATGCCACCTTTACGCACACTTGCGTGCACTCGCCGACACCTTCAGAAGTGTGCAGGTAGTGGTCTCGGTCTCATATGAGATTTCCTCGAATTAGCGTGGCAAGCTCAGCCAGAAACCAGCTACCAAGTGTCAAAGGGGGGGGGGGGGGGGGAGAGAGGTCGTTTGGTGCCCGGCTTTCGCCAGTCGCAAGCCAGAGAACGGGTAGGAGCCAAAGGTTCACAAACAAAACTAAGTTTATACAGCAAAGAGGGGATACATAGTATTTTCTGACCACTCGTACGAACACATACAACTTGATCTACATGTAATGGAATAAGTGCAGAGTAACACTCGAGAGAGACTACAGTACAACAAAAGGACTTGTACCGAAAGTGCACTAATACAAGAGATGGAAACAAACAAAACATTTTATTCACCGGGCACTGCGACAATCCGATGCCCGGAGGATCCAAAGGGCCCATGCCGATGGCAGGCGCACGCTGACTCGCTGGTCCGTGGCTGAGCGAGTGGTGTTGACCCGAGATTCGTGCGGGCGCGTTTCTCTGCAGATTAAACGGCGGCACGGGTTGACAGACAGCCGTCAATGCCCTTCTTTTATAGGCGCGATCCACGTATGTTCGTTCTTCGCGTCAAGGCAGGGACACACATACACACAGTATTAACTGTATATTTTCCTTCTCATTCTCGCGGGGGGGAGGGGGGGCATCCACATTGGTCAGGGGTAGAGGCCGGCTTCCAGGACGTTCAAATTCTTTCTTGTGATGTGCCGCCGCCGGCCCGCGAGCGAAGTGGAGAGGGCATCACTCAGCACATTCAAGGCTAAGCCTTCTCCGTCGGCAGTGAGTAGCATTTTCTTCAACCTTGTAACTGTTCGACGGCGCGCAGACATTTCCTGTGGCGCCGCGCCAGCGAGCGAAGTGGAGAGGGCAGCAGCACACACAAGGTTAGGCGCTCTTTGTGGTTCTTTCTCCACTGTTCCATAAATCTCTTCGGCGAGCACTGGCGAGATTGCTTACGCGCCGGTGTTCCGAATGCGGCCCGAATTTTGTGACACTTAACTTCCCTTTAAGAATATTGTACTACAATATTCACAATAGACAAAAGTCGCGCGCACATGGATGTGTTCACAAACTTACTGGCAAAGGCCCAGATACCTGCATCAATGATGTTCGCACATAAACAATACTTGACAATTTTCAAAATGCTCTCCAACCCATGCCACAACTCGGCAATATATTGACCCTATTCTGAACAGGAAGCACATAAATTCAAGGCATGTTTGCGCATATATTTCATACTTGCGCTTACGTAATTAGCGTATTAGGCTCTTCACACTTGCTTCTTGTCGCAACAAGGGTCTCTTTGACTCGCTACTCTTTTGCACTTTCCGTTTGGGCAAGTGTGTAGCCCCTTGTGAATCCTCCGGACGAATATTCTACCGCGCGCAAAAATTGTACGCTTACGCTTGCACTGATGACCTTCACAATGGACATGTTCTAAGAAACACGTGTAAAATACACAGGCTCAAAATAAAGATAGGTGCGAACACACACCTTGGTTTGTTCCCGAATTCGGCAGTTTGACAGAAAAACAACCGAAGCAATGTGTCGAGCAGTACGAGGGTCATATCAACAATCTGCACTATGCAGAAATTAGCAGAAGTTCCGAACGCTTTGTCCTCTTGAGTTGACTTTGTTTCGCTTTCCCCTACTTCCTACGGCGCGTCTGCTTCGCTGTGACCCCTCTTTAGCCTTTGCTTCAGCTTCTCACGGCTTTCTTCTTGAGTGCCGCACCTTTCTTGCGAGATGGATTTCTCTTCCGCGGAACGTTTCTTAATTGTACGTTTCCGTTCTTCCATCTTAGCTGTCTCCTCTACTGCATCTTTGCTTGAGCTAGCACGCTTGCGCTTCCGTCGTTACTTATTTTTCCCGTGACGATCACTGCGACGTTCAGACGTGCAGGATTCGCTTTTGTCTGCCTCGTGGCTACTTCTTTCCGTGCCCTTCGTAAACTTCGCAGCATCCCTTTATGTTGCCCAGGGCGAGATCGTAAATGGGCCGCTCCATGCACAGTGCAGTAAATTTTCCGCTATAGTGCGGAGTCCGCCCATGTACTCTAGATTCCGTCAAATGCTGAAATAAGCCGTCCACTAGCCATGCCGGGCTCCTCGTTCCAGTGAGATCCTTATCTCTCACTAAGCTTTATTTTATGACTACAGCGCTGCTTCATGTGCCCGGGCTGCACTGAAATTGTTTTTGTCTTACATTTCCTTTTAGGACAGGCATCGTTTGCATTACGGCTTCAGGCCGCGCGCTTACTACGGTGTTCACGACTGGAACTTTCTTGCCGTTATTTGTTGTTGTTGTTGTTGTTAGCCTATCAAAAAATGGCACATACCCACACTGGGGGATCGGCCAAGAATCGGGTGGCTATTCAACTGAACTGCCGTTATTTAGTTCCACAAACCCGTTTTCATCTTCTTCCTCCAGGCGATCACCTTAGCAAACCCGTATGCACAATACCTGGGGAACAGATTTGCCTGGGTTCAGACAAGCCGCGGCTTTGTGTCCCTTCTGGCCGTATTTAAAACACTCGGTTAAGCTACTGCTCGTCGCACTGTTGCGGCAGTTGGATGCATAGTAGCCTGCCTTTTTACAAAGGTAGCACTTTAGACGCTTTGCGTCGGGTCGGGTGTCGCCGCCTTCGGATTTTCCGGTGTTCTCTGGATTTGCATTCTTGATTTTGCTCTGGATTTGCTCCTACATGAGCTTCAAGAAATTGGTCTGCAAGTTCCAGGATTTGAGAAAGAGTTTTGGCCTTTCTCTCCATCAGGTACACCGACAAGATCGGGGAACAGCTACTCAGAAATTGCTTCTTAATGAGCAGCTCGCGAAGTGCACAGTACTCCTGTGCAAATTGAGAATGCTCCGTCCATCGATGAAAGTAACGACTTAAACGCGCCACATACTGTGTCGCCGTTTCGCCGCATGTGGCCTTCCCTGTTCTGAATTTACCTCGAAATCCCTCTCTGGCGAGTCGGAATCTTTAAAGCAAGGCAGCCTTTACCTTGCTGTAGCTTGCTGCATCTTCAGGAGACAATCGTGCGAATACACTTAGCGCTGCACCGTTCAGACCCGTGCTAATAACGGTAAAGCATTCACCATCGAACCAATTGTGGCTTCCCGCGATCCCTTCGAATCGCCCGAGGAACGCGTCGAGATCATTCCTTTTTTCATAAAAACTGGGAAGCAAACAGCTGGCCATCTATCCGCAAGCTGCTGCCTTCTTCTCTCGTGCTACGAACGTCCTCGGAGTTCTTGGCAGAACGTTCGAGTTCAAGCTTCATTGCAAGCAGCTGCTTTTCGCATTCAAATTGCCTCCCTATCTTTCTTTCTTGGCTTCTTCTCAAGGCCCCGTCTTTCATTTTAAAGCTTCTCTCTCTTCGTCGGCTTTATCTCCAGCCCTCTCTCTTTCTTCTTCGGCTTCTTTACGAGTATTCTTTTTTTCCACCCCTCTCTCTCTCCTGGTTCACCTATATATACTCAGTGAACCTCACCTAACAGGCTCAGCGCGGTACCTCACAACATCGGTCTCTTACAAACATTCGTTTGCTACCACTTCATAAACTCCTTTCGAATCTTTCTCTGTTCTCTGCGCTTACAAGGCACCAAACAGCATGTTGCGGACGCCAGAATATGTCACCATTTCACAAACTTATTGCGTGCACTCCGAGACAACTTTAGAAGTGTAAAAATCCAAAAATAGCTCAGAAAATTGTCAAAAATTCTGACAATACAAAAACGTTCACACCAGACAGAGCAGAAAACTTGACTTTATGGGTCTCCGCCTTTGACCTATGTGTTGAAAAAATTAATTGTTAAAACTACTTAGACTTAAAAAGTATCGCTTGCAAGTACCTTTCCATTTTCTGTGCCATGCACCACTCATCTTTAGCTGGAACATAGGTGCAACGATTAGGACATGTTGTGCAACATATTACTTCGAATGAATTCCTTGCCACAGACAGCGACTACAAAGTAAAGGCAGTATAGATCGGGGCGATTTTTTAAGAGTCCAGAGATTCTTTGTCTGCAGGTGACTGTAATAATCGATTAATGGCAGCGAGTGGACAAGTTGGTTTTCCATTGTGACAGCGAAAGCGCTCAAAAAGACAAAGAGGACCGAATGGTTTATTCTGTCGTTCTTGTCTTCTTAAATGCTTCCTCTGTAAGCACTGTAATAAGCACAGAAATGTAGGCTTGAGGGGCAATAAGAGAAAAAGCCATGAAAGCCATTTTCTCCATTCACATCGCTTGTCACTCGATGAACGTCACAGACGGTTTGCGGTCTTAGAGTTACCTTCCGAGCATTTAACTGGCTGGTACTTTTTCGGAGCTTGTCCTGTGATTGCCGTTTTTCTCTTTGTCTTATAATGAATCTGAGCCAAAAGATCAAGTCAACATATTTACTTTCGAACACACTGCCCTGCAAGTTTTTCCTTCTTTTTCCTTGATTTTCCCTAACGTATCGAGAGGATCGACCATACAATGTCCAAAAAAGAACACATTAGAGCAATGTTAGCGTTGCAGTGGCAGTGCATCAGCAGCCGTGTTGGAACTCCTTGGCAGGTAACCTTAACAACGTAAACTCTAGGTTGCCCGCAAGGGTAGAAGTCGATACGTTTCATTCTTAATGGCTGGATCGCAAAAACTTAGTATTCATTGACATTTTTGCTTGCACGAAAGTGGGCTTTACTTGACGAACAAGTTGCACGGTTTCAAACATTTGATGGCAACTGTTGTGGCAGCTGAAGCAGCCACCGCTGAATCTCAGAAGGTGCTCACATAAGGAGATTTGTACATTATCTTGCAGAAATGGCGTATAAAAGAGATTAATATGAATATCTTGGTCGAGGCCACCCTGACTGTCACCAAATAAAACGTGGAGAACCTCTTGTTCCTAGTGGCAGTTATTCTAGGGCCGCGGTAGCACGTCAAGTTGTAACGGTCGAAGCGCTGTCATTGTTTCCAAATTCTAATAAAGGGCAACTACACCAACAAATTTATTATTTTATTTATTTTTTTATTTATTGTACCGTCAGGGTCAAATGCATTACAGAGGGGAGTGGGTTAATTAGGATAAACAGCAATGAATAGAATACAGTGAAAACAGGTATTACAAAATAAATTTCCTCCACAATAAACCGAACATCATCCAGAAAACGTAAATAGTATAAAAACAATGTATACAATACAGTGGAAGCAGATATAACACACAATCAACTATCTTCAGAATAAACAATGTTAGCTACAGCGTCGTGACAGATTTTATTTTCAGCAATGGCTGCAATATCGGGGGGGGGGGGAGGCGGTTCCATTCCACAGATGTGGGAGGAAGATATGCCTGAAAAGAAGATTTGGTGTGGCGTGTTGGGATGGCAACCTTGTGGCGGTGATCGATGCGATGTGAAATGCATTCGGGGGGTGACATGAAATAGTCTTGAAGCGCAACGTGATGATATAGCCTTTGAAATAGTGTTAGGCGACTGATTTTGCGGCGAGATTATAACGGTGGGAGTGAGACGTTTGATTTCATGACTGTATTGCTTGCCGTACAGTTGTAATAATTTGAAAGAATGAAGCGAACGGAAATATTTTTTACTAATTCCAAGGAATATGCGACGTTTTCATGCGTTGGGTCCCATATTGATGCTGCGTATTCTAGTTTAGGACGTATGAGTGTTTTATAGAGTATAAGTTTAAGGGATGAGGAAGCGGCGGAGAAATTGCGACGTAAGTATCCTAACATGCGGTTAGCGTTATTAATCACGTAGTCAATACTAATAGTCCATGTTAAGTTTTGAGTGATATGAATTCCTAGGTACTTGTATATTTTTACCCAATCAAGAGGAGTGCCATCAAGATAACATCAAGGAAGAACGTTAGATGTCCGGGTAACACGCAAATATTTTGATTCATTTGTGTTTATTTCCATATTCCATATAGTGCACCAGTTTCACACCAAATTAAGGTCTGACTGGAGAGTGTCAGCATCGTTGACATTATTTATTTCCCGAAATATTGCACAATCGTCAGGAAAAAAAGGTGAATGTTGGAAAATATGGCAGAAGGAATGTCATTAATATAGATTAAGAATAGGAGTGGCCCAAGGACCGATCTCTGTGGAACATCAGATAGCACGTTAGCAATCGGTGAATTAGTGTTTTTAGCATGCCCATATTGCCAACCGTTTAGAAGGAAAGATTTAATTCGTTGGAAGACGTTAGGATCGAGATTAAGATGGCTGAGTTATGTAGCAGCAATTTATGGCATACTTTATCAAAGGCTTTCGAAAAGTCCAAAAAAAATGCAGTCAGCGCAAGAGGAGTTGTCAAGTATGCGGTATAGCTTATAAGTAAAGGCAAATAATTGAGTCTCACAGGAATATGTTTGACGAAAACCATGTTGCGCAGGCGTGAAAAATAAATTCTGATCGAGAAAGGTAACGACATTCTTGAAAATGGCATGTTCTAGTAATTTGCAGCATGTGCTGATGAGCGAAATGGGACGAAGGTTTTGGGAGGAGTGCTTACCACCGGACTTGTGAAGTGGAACCACGTTCCCAATTTTCTAGTCGTTAGGAAGGCTTGCTGTGTCGAGTGACATTTGAAAATTTTGGTTAGTATAACTGAACTATAAGCACAACTATTTTAAGGAATTTAGCACTAATCGCATCGCCACCAGGTGGAGAATCATTTTTAAAGGTTCAATTAATTTGGCTACACAAGGTAGATCGAGAGTTATAGGTGACGCTGTCGGGAACCTGTGGTGCGGTATGATTGGAAGAGTGACGCTTGAAATGGAGGAAAGCTTTCAATCAATGTGTCATTCAGCACGGAATTACAAAGGTCATTGGGGATAACTTTACCAGATGCGCATTGCAGTCTAATTAATGGGTTGGTCGCAGGGTGTATAAGGCGCCAAAATTTTTTAACACTCGTTTTCAAAATAGTTGTTAATGTGGCAGACAAAAAGTTATTCTTTGTAAGCTTAATCGCGTGGACGTAAGCGTCGGAAGCAGACCCACTGCTCGCCGGTCGCAAGCCAGAGAATGAGTCAGAGCCAAAGGTTCACAAACAAAACAAAGTTTATACAGCAAAGAGACGATACAGAAGCTTTCACAACCACTCGTACGAGCACATACATAGTGATTTACAAATACAATGCAACTCGTGCAAAGTAACAATCGAGAGAGATTACAATTAAACAAAATCTTTGCACTTGAATTGCAATAACACAGGAGAGAGACAAACAAACAAACAAACAACAAATTGTTCACCGGGAACTGCGACAATCCGAAGAAATGAGGAGCACGACGGAGCCGTCCGCAGACTGGCGCACGTTGCCTCACTGGTCCGTGGCTGGTCGAGTGGTGTTCTCCCTGGAGTCGAGCGGGCGTGCTTCTCGGAGGCTTAAACTGCGGCTCGGGCTGACAGACAGCGGTTAAAATCCCTCATTTATAGGTGCGGTCCACGTCTGTTCGTCCTTCGCGCCAGGGCAGGCGCTCACATGCACGCAGTATGAACTGTACAAGCTCCTTCTCGCGCCTGCGCGCGACCCCATTGGTCAAGCTCGGGGACCAGAAGCATCGAGGGCTTTCTCGTCTTGTGTTGTCGGCGACACGAGGAGAAAAAGAGAGAGGGCATCACTTAGCACGTTCGAGGTTACGCCCTCTTCGTCGACGATGACTAGAAATCTCTCTAGCCTTCTCGAACAATCAACGGCGCGCGGCCATGTGTCCGTTGGCGCCGCGCCGGCGAGCAAAACGGAAAGGGGAGCAGCACATGCAAAGCTAAGCGCTCTCCGTGGTTCCTTCTCTGCTGTTTTTGTGCTACTTTACCGCGCGCGGGCGCGATTGCTTAGCCGCAGCGCCGTTTTTGTAGCGGGAGCTACACAATGATGCCGGTCGAGCGTTTCGCGGTATATGGGAGAGACCAGCGCATGCGCCGTTACCATGGAAACCGAAGAGAAGCAAAGTGTGGCGTGCGCTTCGCCGTCGCCGTCGCCGCAGCCGCGGGCGCTCCACCGTCAAATCCGAGCGTGACGTCACGCGGATGAGCAGTTTTGCGCATGCGCCAATAGCATGGTAACGAGAGAGTCCCACTGCTGCGCCGCGTTCTTCGTCGTCGCCTCGCCGCACGCCCGCTCTGTCACCCGAACCCCGCGTCGCATATGCGCAGGATTGTGTATAAAAGGCGGAGACGTAGTGGGCATCAGTATCACAACGATTGGCATGCATGCAGAGCAGGAGAGTGCAGCCGCTGCTAAACGGTGGTATACACAAGAGAAGTTTAACTCTTCCAATCCTGAGGTTTTCGCCTGGAAGTTGGCTTGAATCAAATAATAGCGCTGTAGTCTGTGTGCACGTGAACCAAGGTATCACCCTATCAAACATCGCCCTCCCTTCGATCGCGGTGAATAATGATAAATCCTGCTGTGTCCGGCTTCTGGAAAGCGGCATTAACATCCAAGGAGTCTTCGTGGCATCGGGAACATCTGTCAAGCCGACGATTGATGCGGTTGCAACGTGTATACCAGCTTACGGCATCGTTTCACAGTTATGTGCGACTTTGGGTGATTTCAACAGGAAACAGGACTCTCTTAGTCAGTTTATGAAAGAAAAGTTTGACTTTTCCCAACGTGCCCCAACGTGCTCGAGCTGCAAAAGCTGTCTAATCCCCTCACCCTACCCAGCTAGGTTCCCATCGTTCCCTTCTTTCCTACACACCCTCGGGTTGCCTTTCTGGTATGCCGTGCGCTCATTACTATCTCCCACCCTTTAGACGTCCCTGAAAAAGATCATCTCCTCATTGAACTCGTGCGGCAGCGCACTCGGAACACTAGACACTTCATCCTCAACGTATGCAGCCACCCGAAGTGTCTGCGGCACGAATTCGACCGACTATTCACGCTTGCCATGCGAGCTGCACACAAATGCCCCCTCCTAATTGTAGGGGACATCAACGCTCCGCACACGGTCAGTGGCTAGTCAGCCGACACCCCAAGGGGCGCAGCGCAGGGTATGGTTCGCAGCTCAGAAGGCCGGCTTCTTCTTTCTCACACCACCACCCCTACTCGCACCGGGAACAGCATCTGCGCAGACACTACCCCTGACCTCACCTTTGCCCACCGCCTCTCTCACGTTGCGTGGTGTAACACCCAGGAGAATTTGGGTAGTGATCACTGCATTATCGAAATTCTCCTACAAGCAGGCCCAACACGTAGACCCCTCGTGATGGTATCATCACGAAGTGGGACCCGTTCCGCATCTCCCGAGCAGTCCGCACACTAGACATCATCTCAGACATAGCTACTTGGTGCGACCCACTCCAGCGTGACGTCCACGCCTTGACTTACCCACTCCAAGAGACCTGGCCTGCAGACGCGATGGATTCCCACCTCCTACACCTATGGAAGGCCAAGACAGGTCTCGAACGGAGGTGGCGACGCCAGCGCTGGAATAGAACCCTCAGACGCCCGCTGGCCTGGATCAACAAGGAGGATTGAGACGCATGCTGAATGTCTGCCTCGCCAAGATCGGTAATCCCTCGGTAATAGGCTGAACAGCAGCTTGAGCCTGCCCCAGACCTGGAACCTATTCCGCCATCTCATTGATTCGACTCAGTCCAAGACACACCAGAAACACATCCTCATAAAGCTCATACACACATCCGAGGCCTCCCAGCAGGAACTCCTCGAGGAACTTCGTGATCTCTACTTCCCTGCATATCCCTCCGCAGACCGCCCTGATTACATGAGCTAACCCAACGACCTTCTCGATCAACCGATCACCAAGCGGAAGTGAGGGAAGAACTTCATGGCCTCAACGCCTCCTCAGCTCCTGGCCCCGTCGGAGTGCACAAGGCACTCCGCAACCTCGATACCCCCTCAGTGCAAGCCCTGAACGACTACTTCAACGAATGCTGGCTGCGCGGCTCCCTCCCATCTCAGTGGAAAGACGCTAAAGTAGTCTTTATTCACGAATCAGAAAAACCACTTCTCCCCGCTAACCTCCGTCCTATCTCTCTTACTTCGTGTGCGGGCAAGTTCATGGAGCACGTTCTACAGACCCGGCTCAGCCGGTATTTGGAGAGCCGCAACCTTTTGCCTTCGTGCATGTTTGGTTTCCGGCTGGGCTTATCCACCCAGCACGTCTTTTTACAACTCAAGAACCACATCCTTGACTCCCCCACGGGCGACACCAAGACTATCCTCGGCGCCGACCTAACAAAAGCTTTCGACAACGTTAGCCACGCAGCCGTCCTTGAAGGCCTCCACGCTCTAGGCATAAGCCCGCGGATGTACAATTACATCTGCGATTTCCTCTCCCAACGCATAACCACACTCACTCTGGGTGACCACCGGCTCTCCAGTGTCTCACTGTATCCTGTGCTGTATCCTGTCCTCTTTAACATAGCCCTTTTCCATCTCCCCCCCCCCCAACTCTCCCAAATACCCGACATACATTTGAGCTTGTATGCTGTTGACATCACTGTCTGGGCTAATCTAGGTAGCGATGCCGAAATGAAGCACAACCTACAGCCGGCCCTCAACATCATCGACTCATACGCTCGCGCGCTGGCTACCCTGTTCCCTTTTTAAATCAGAACTCTTCCTCTGCCGCTCCAGATCGCACGACCCCGCCAACCCTCTCATCTCACTCACTCTAGGGAACCACCCCATTCCCCCCTTGGTCTCCGGATCAGTAGTTCCCGGGTTCGAACCCGACCACGGCGGCTGCGTTTTTATGGAGGAAAAACGCTAAGGCGCCGGTGTGCTGTGCGATGTCAGTGCACGTTTAAGATCCCCAGATGGTCGAAATTATTCCGGAGACCTCCACTACGGTACATCTCTCTTCCTTCCTTCTTTCACTCCCTCCTTTATCCCTTTCCTTACGGCGCAGTTCAGGCGTCCAACGATATATGAGACAGATACTGCGCCATTTCCTATCCCCCTAAAAAAAACAATTATTATTATTCAACAGACGAGGATCGATCGTCTGTTAATAATAATAATAATTGGTTTTGGGGGAAAGGAAATGGCGCAGTATCTGTCTCATATATCTTTGGACACCTGAACCACGCCGTAAGGGAAGGGATAAAGGAGGGAGTGAAAGAAAGGAAGAATAGGTGCCGTAGTGGAGGGCTCCGGAATAATTTCGACCACCTGGGGATCTTTAACGTGCACTGACATTGCACAGCACACGGGCGCCTTAGCGTTTTTCCTCCATAAAAACGCAGCCGCCGCGGTCGGGTTCGAACCCGGGAACTCCGGATCAGTAGTCGAGCGCCCTAACCACTGAGCCACCGCGGCGGGGCATCGTCTGTTGCAGAAGCACTTTTCGTGCTGACGTCAGATTGACGCGGCATTGAAAAAACATGTTCAGCAGAGCTATTATTGGTGCCCGGCTGGTAAATATAAGTGGTTGTGAAGGGCAAAAGAAGGTACAGGTTGTACGTATGAGAGCACGTGCGCTCGACTTGCTAATTTGGAGAAAATAGATGCATACCGAAAATGGTCGCTTCCTGAAATCTGATTGGCTGGAACAATGTCTGGTGTAAGACGTGATACGCAGACATTATGAAGTGATGTCAAAATGACGTTTCATCATTTTTACAATACGCCGCCATTGCTAAAAATGGCGGAAATTCGCCGCCATAATATCGCCCGGCGAAAGGTACCCTAATTATGCAAATGAGTGAATGCAACGCTCATTTATACGACGTTAGGTCACCACTGTTTGACATGTATTTATTTGAAGCCAAGAATAAGCTTTAAAAGTCTTGATTTGTTTGCACAATGCAATGAAACGGCGTCATAAGGGCACATGTGAAATAGCAAGGGATTAGAGCGTTATTAGCCACAGCTTCAATGTGCAGCCGCATAAGGTAACTAACTGCTCTCCCTTTGGAAATCCTTCGCTCGCAGTAAGAAATCATCGGTCCGTACGCTTAATGTAGCGTGGTGATGGCGGCGCCGGCGGTGCGTTTCGACGGTTTTAATGAGTTTTGCTGATAGTTGCATATATTCGCCGCTTGTGAAACCCTAGAACTGTGAGAGGTGAGCGACTTTCGATAGCACCACGACGCTTTCGCGTTGTCTCTGACTAGACAGCTCTTCTGTGCAATCATCAGACGAGGCGTATGATGTGGTGGCTGTGAAAGGATGCACTGCGGTGAGATGCAGTGCCGAACTGTTGAGCTCTGAGGTGCGATCGCCAGCAGTGAACGTCACTGAAGGGATGGGCTTTGCGCGCGTGATGACTGGAAGACATGATAGGTGTCCCCGCTGCCGAGCAGCAAACTCCAGGAATGTGTTGGGCTTCTCGACGAGACATCCGTATGCACTCGCGCACTATCTGGTCACAGCGGTGTCAGCAAGGCAGCGCAAACGGCTGTCGGGAAAGGTACAACGTGACGCCTCCACCATCATTGAGGTAAGAAAAACGAAACCTGTAGCGGTGACAGTTTGTCGAGCATAATTCTCATTCCTTTGCATGCAGGCTGAAAATGACTTCAAAGCAGGCAAATGAGTATGCACAGTATAAAGTCGTTCCCTTAAGTGCGGAAAAAAATTGTATGAAAGTTTAAAGGAATACTATAACCGTGCTTAAGCATTACTAATGAAGCACATCATGGTGGTTTCGCTACTGAAGCTGAAATTTTCATAGCAGTGTTATAGCATCAGTTAAACAGCAGTCACGTGGGAATGACCGCAGGAGGGCGAACATTTTTTTCCCCTAGTTATTTCTTTAAGGGCACGCGGAAAACAAAAAATATATGACTCCTGTGCATTTTTTTACAGGTGTGCTGTTCCTGCCGGGGAAAGTACTAGCGCACAAGAAGCCTGTGTGCGATCCATCAATGACCCATTTGTGTGGAATATCTCTTCATTATCCTGTACTGCCCGCATGGAAATCATCAAACTGGTGAGCATGTGCTTAGTGTGTTGTGGCAGTCATGAAGGGTTAACGTGTTTACCTGGCGTAAGATTGCATACAGCTAGTGATATCTCATTGCATTTACACATAGATTATTGAGCAAGGAAGGACAGTGTAAATAGAACTGCATATCAAAATAATGTGCATGAATCATGGCTATAGTTTTCAGATGACAGCAGAGATAGGTGTGGATAACACGCATTGTTGTTCTGGGGCTTTGGATATCTCTTACTGACCACAGTTTCGTGGTAGCTTCATTTTGGCTGGTACAAAATGCAAAAGCATGCATATACTAAAAAACTGAAGGTAGTCATAAACAATTGAACTTGTGCCCTTTCCTGCAACATATTGTGTATTGGTTTCTTTCACTGAGTATAAAAATACTCTAATAATAAATTATTTGTGGCTATCAGTCTGGAAAATCTGCAATCAAGTACCTGTAGCTATTATGGAAACAGTTCAATTTGGTACTAATGATTGGTTTTGCACTGAGCATATTTTGCAATGATACGTGAAACAGACTGCAGTTGGACTTGCAGCTTCAACAATTTCAAATATTTGGAAACTCAAAGTCCACCTTGTTCGAAGACTTCAGTGTATAACACTAACTTGCAGGCGATGGTGTGCGTGAAATGCAGATGTGGCGGACCACTCTCACCATGGGATCTCAGCTCGAAAGCCGAGATGCCAGATCTATCTTCGCTCACGTTTCGGCTGGACTGGTTTCCTAGCTGGGTGGCCATACGAGGCTCCTGAATTATTACATGAGGTGTCTTCAAAAAGACGTTGAGTGCTGCATGGCAGGGTCAAGAGCTTTCTTTGAAGATCAGCACAGCTTGCATTGTGTAACAGGACACATTCATCCATACTCAGCTGCAGGATCATGACATCACCGCAGAATGGTGATAACAGCAGGAGCATCAACATCTACACCAAGGAGGAGGACACAGCACCTTTCGGGTTCTACCTGACAGACAGGAACTGCAAGCGTGTGGGAATCGCACTCACTGCCATGGTTTTCACATGTAGTTGTGCCACACGAATCAATATGCATTTTCTCTCTTTCAAGTTTGACAGCCTACTGCTAAGAAGCTGGTGAAGTGTTCTTCATTTTGGTGCTGTTCTATAAACACGACCAAATTTTTGCCCTTCAATTTATTAGTTGTATTCATGACAACAGAAATTAGTTTCAAGGTGAAAGCCTTTATAGGCTCGTGACTCGCCAGCGGGGATGTTTGCATAAAAGTGTCACACTATAGCTCTAATCAAACGTGGTTGAGGTGTCCACCGAGATTTCGAGAGCTACATAGAAGTACGGAAAGCTGCACAAGTTGGTTACTACTATCCATGGTAAAACAGCGCGGAAACACACTAGGACGGAACAAACACGACTACATGAGCGCTGACTTTCAACTCGTGATTTATAAGTGTACATATACTATTCCCGCGAAACACTAAACAGAACAAAAAATAGTTTATTTTCGTTTATGAGAGTTTAACGTCCCAAAGCAACTAAGGCTATAAGAGACGCCATAGTGAAGGGCTCCGGGAATTTCGACCACCTGGGGTTCTTTAACGTGCACGAACATCGCACGGTACACAGGGCTCTAGAATTTCGACTCCAGCGAAATTCGACCGCCGCGGCCGGGATCGAACCAGCGTCTTTCGGGCCAGCAGCCGAGCGCCATAACCATTCAGCCACCGCGGCGGCTAGAACAAAAAATATTGAAGAAGCACTGCGTCATCAATGAACATTTCAAATCTACATTTGTACAAATGCATGCTCCAAAAAGGCGATTGCGCGGTTAGCCAGTGACAGTGAAGGCTTGCTAATGCATGCTGCAACCCCCTTGTCAATGTGATATGCCTCTAGTATTTCTCTTACGATCTGATCCTTATTTTTTAAGATGAATGTCTGATGAAGCAATAGGGCGCACGTGTGCTTAGGTTGCCTGCAGTGAAGCGCCAAATTCGAACCAGCTGCCCTGTCCAAAGAATTGTGATGCTCCCTCAGGCGTTCGATGAGACATCACCCAGTCTGGCCAACATGCCATCCACCGCATGAAAGGTGGATCTTGTATACAACACCTTCGACGTACTCTACCCTCCTCTCTACGTGTACTGTGGTACAACCACCACCAATCCTCCTTCCTAGTAGGGACTCTCGCTTCCGCTGCACAGCTCGACAAATGTTACTTAATTTTCTGCGAGACAAAATACAACATCAATTCGAAATTTTTGACCCACTTTCTTCAAATGGTGTGATAATAGGTGTTTGTTCCATCCTCGTTTTTTTTCGCCCTGTTTTACCATGCATGAGAGCTAACGTGTCCTTCCCCTAAAAACCTTTCCTCAAAACCCATGTTTTCACATTCCTCCATGTAAGCAGGCTAGTGTCCTCACAGTTAAATAGTAATTAGTTAATTAGCAATAATAGTGCATAATACCTGCGGTTAAGCCTACTGCGCATGCGTATGACGTCATTGAGTGGCGCCACCATCGTGAGAGAGGGCGCTTCGCTCGCAATCTTGCCAGACGCCTCCTGAATGGCGATCTGGAAGGATGCCGCCTAAACCTTCCCCTGTGTCTCCAGCAAGCAAGCGTGCGCGTGCTAATGCGAAGGTGTTGTGAAGCGGATAATTGTGTAGTCTTTAATAAACATCTTTACCACACATCAGCGACACAAGCACCAACACTGCGCTAAAGGCTTTCGCCTCAGCGCACTTTAGGTCAACAAAGTGCCCCCCTGAATTTTTCTCGGGGGGTGTATATTGTTACAATGTCAGGAAGTGTCCCAGGTGCTTTCCGCCTACCGTCGGCCAACTTGCTGAGTGTATGCTTCAACACATGCTTTGGTGACTTGGAAGATATGCCGTTCCTTGTATTGCGCCCTTACGTGTTCTGTGTTCTCAAACCCATATTTTAGTTGGTGCTTCAGTAAAAAACAGGAAGGCAACAAATTGTTTTCCTTCCAGCATTATAGTGTTGACTGGACATGCTTTCACCAGTGTTTTTTTGTTTGCTTTGGTGTTTGTGGAGAGCCAGCAGTTCACAACATGCTCAACATACAGCATGGTTGCTGCGTCCGCAGTCATTTACAGCATCTCTTCAGGGTGCAACAGATCTTGTGTGGCACCGTTTGTGTGGCAAGATTGCAACCCGCTTTGCTTCATGGCATTTGGTTGCCTCTGTGTGCTTGCTTTCGACTGCCTCTTCCACATG
The DNA here is from genome assembly GCF_052857255.1 of Amblyomma americanum. Taxonomy (NCBI): domain Eukaryota; kingdom Metazoa; phylum Arthropoda; class Arachnida; order Ixodida; family Ixodidae; genus Amblyomma; species Amblyomma americanum. The sequence continues at coordinate 233,181,246 of NC_135498.1, forward strand.
CTGCATGTGATTATACAGCAATAGACTGTTCTTCTCGACGGAAAAGTCAAGCGATTATTTCATGGTCATTATCTTCGAGGTAAAAATGCAAGGCTTGGGCAGAGTTTTGTCAGGCTACCCATTGCGATCTTTGAACTTAAATTTCTACCCCTGACGACAACCAACAAATTCTACATTAATTCACTTGGAGGTAAATGGAAAAATAAATTATGCAGCTGGACGTAATTTCAACAGTAAAGCTCCAAATGGCGTTTTGCAGCTGGAAGGGTATGATCCAGTTCAGTAATCCAGCTGGAAATTGACAGTAATTGTATTAGTAGTAAACTTTGTTATTCATCTTTCTGGGTTACTCAGGTGGTCTTCCCAGGTGCGGGATTTTTTTCTTTTTCCGGGTTAATTTTGTGCACTGGGCTATCAACCTTGCAGTCAAACTGTGTTAGATCCCATTTTCATTGACTCAGATATTTGCACTTTGCTTCATGTAATGTGGGGATGTTGTTCGGTGGCTTTAAGAAAATTCCGAGACAACCTGTTTACCCTTTACACCCTTATTGTGACTGGACCGTCAGTGTGCGTGCTTCCACTTTTTTTGTTTAGCAAAGGCGACTGCTGGACACTCCTCTTTGCAAATTAGGCAACAATACTGTGCGTGTACACCACTGTTATATATTTATGAAAGGAGGGTCTGTCCAAAATTTCGTATCTTTGTACACGAGGTGTATTGTTCAATACGTAATGTTGCACTAGGTAATGAGTCTCAATTAGGCTGCATTATAAAGTTTAGGATTCATGAAGGACTGTGATGAAAATAATATATTTTGGCAATACAGGCTTCCATTAACTTTTCACTGTACATGTAAAACATACCTTACTCGGACAAGTTGCAACACCTAAAATGCATAGCAACCTGTCTCGCTGCCCAATATAGCAGTGGGACACGAGCTCAGAATTTGAGGGCATTATGCGTCAGTTTTAATGGATCCTTGCAATGGTTTCTCTTCACACACACACTGTTCTTCATTCATGTTCGCATATGTATCCCAATTGTATTAAAGCAGGTTCGACATTCTTGTCTTTGAACTCTTGCACACTGCTGTTGGCCTACGTGATATTGTCGTGTGTGTTATTATTATTCCCTCATTTTGCACTTAACGTCATCTTCAACCGCTGGGTGCCGATCGACGGTAAAGAGGTAAAAGATCAGCAGAACTCGCTCGTGAGTCCGGCCGCGACCGCTTGGCCTGTCTCTGGCGCCTGCTACTGTGGTCCTGGTCCCCCATCGTGCCTTCGACCCGCGTTGTCTGAACGACCCGTGACATTCTGGTGGAGGTGCCATCTTATGCGACGTCATACCCTACCTCCCGCTGCGCAGAGTCCCATTCCCAGCCCGGGCCGCCGCCCCTCTGCTGAGGAGAACGAGATCCGTGCCAGTCAGCGACTTCAAAGACTCAGCCCCGAATTCGGCCTCTTGCCGCATTCTTTTATTCTTTTAGTCGTGATGTCACTGTGCTAGTATACCGCTCAGCGGGGAAACGTGAGCGCGTGCTTGTTAAGACTTAAGACTTGTTACCTTGTTCGGTGAGACTTTATGCAAGAAAATGCGGCGTTTAAAAAAAATGGAGGAAAGGATTGGCCGCGTCATGTGTGTGTACACAGGTTAGCTCATTTTCATGTACAGGTGTGTAACAGAGCGGCTTCCTGGCTAACAAATCTAGGAAGTGTGTCGCCGTGCACGGAAGCGTGACTTTCTTGGAGATAAGCGATCCATCCAGCATAAATTGTCTCTTTCTTTATGAGGACATGACCTAAGGTCGGATCGAAAGGGTCCTGTTTCCTCGAGGTGTCCGCTCCGCGTCGGAGGAAAACCGCGCCCCTTGTGGTGTTTGCGGCTGGGCGGGCAACCCAATTTAGGCCGGCGTCGTTGAATCAAACACGCTAATTTTTTTAGATAACTATGCCCGCATCTTACAGTTAGTGCAGCGGCGCCAAAATCAGATTTTGCCACTAACAGAAGGATCAGCGTCGCTGCTTTGGCAGGCCTTCTCGCTTAGCAGTGCTTGCCCATCATTGATGACATTTAGCTTTAGCATTGAGCGATACCGCACGTCGCTTTTTTGCTTTATGTATCTCCAGCTGAGCGTCGACGCGTCGCGGTGCTCTCTGCCTCGCAAATTTTGCAAAAAAAGCGTCCCAGTCTTACAGCGTCCCGATCCCGATATCTTATTTTTTTAAACAATGACCGTAATGAGCTTAATAATAATAATTGGTTTTGGGGGAAAGGAAATGGCGCAGTATCTGTCTCGTATATCGTTGGACACCTGAACCGCGCCGTAAGGGAAGGGATAAAGGAGGGAGTGAAAGAAGAAAGAAAGAGGTGCCGTTGTGGAGGGCTCTGGAATAATTTCGACCACCTGGGGATCTTTAACGTGCACTGACATTGCACAGCACACGGCCGCCTTAGCGTTTTTCCTCCATAAAAACGCAGCCGCCGCGGTCGGGTTCGAACCCGGGAACTCCGGATCAGTAGTCGAGCGCCCTAACCACTGAGCCACCGCGGCGGGGCCGTAATGAGCTTCCGAATACAGTTTTAGAGCAGAAATTCATCCAGCTCCCACATTCAGCAGACTGAAGCGAAAACTTCCGAAATTCGTTTGACGGTACTAAAAAAAGGAAACTTTGTAACCACGAGCGCAGAGAGTGATTGTGACCAATGCCGCAAAAAATGGGCATTCTTTGTTTCCTTCAAGGTGAAAAACGTAGCGCAAAGAAACGAGGACACAGAAAGACGGACAACACACGGCGCTTACTTCCAACAATGGTTTATTTCAGAAAGAAAAAGTGGTTTTATAATGAAATCACGACCAACACGCTGACAAACCATGTGCTAGCAGAGCGTATCAGCCAGATATGCGAGCTCTTTCGCCATCAATAATACAGAGGGGGTACTCACACAATCATCTTTCAAAAGTGATATCCATTCCGCTTCTATGATTTCTCGTGTCAACCGGTTATTGTGCACTTTTAAAACCATGCATTGTTCAAGAAGCGGTATGCAGTGACATGACCGGCAGTGGACAGACAACCCTTTTCCACGCATATCATCTACGTCACGCCCGTGCTCTCGAAGCCTATCATTCAGGCATCTGCCGGTTTGCCCTACATACTGCTTGCCACAGGAAAGAGGAATTTGATAGAGCTGTATGGGCGAGGTTGTCTGCTATCTCGTTGCCTAAGACACCTATGTGCGAGGGCGCCCATTGAAAACGTATAGAGAAGCCTTTGCTATGGAGATTCTGCACCAAACGTGGGGATCTAAGACTCAAGGCATCAGTGGGGAACCCGTACTCTAACCTTTGAAGGGCAGATTTCGAATCCTTAATTATGACAGTAGGTTGAGGCGTACAACACCGTAGCTTCTTTAGAGCTGCCTCAATGGCAACGCTTTCGGCCATTGTGGAGGACACGACTTTAGTAAAACGAACAGACCAATCATACATCAAAGGCGGAATATGAAAAGCAGCTGCACTAGATCCTCTGACCTTGTCCACAGAGCCGTCTGTAAAAATTTGAAGATGACTGGCATATTCGGTCTAAAGATGTTCCAGTACGAGCGAACGCATTGCCGCTAAAGGAGAATTCCGCTTAGCGCGAACGTGGGGAATTGTCAAGGAACAATCGAGGCTCGGAAAGGACCAAGGTGGCTTCAACGTCTTAGGTCGATCTCGAAGGTCGAGACCCAGAGAACGAAGAGTATTTAAAGCCAAGTACGCCCGGGACTCAGATCTCTTTCGAAAGCGCTGTAGAAGCGCTCTCCCGGCAACAGTGTCTCTGAGGCGGCCAATTTGCAGTAAAAGTCTTTGTGAAGCGGCTAGCAGAAGAGCTTTCGATTGAGACTCATACATTACTGCATTGTTTGGAGCAGCCTGCGGAACGCCGAGAGCCCTCCTTAGTCCCATTCTGTGCACAACCTCAAGGCGATCCAGCTGCGATACTGAGGGGGAAATTAAAGGGAGCTGGTACATTATGCGGCTTGTCACCAGGGCATCGTGAAGCCTGATCATTGAAGCAGGATGGTTTCCCCATTGCTCACTAGCAACTCTACGAAGCACATTGAGACGCGAAGATAGTGAAGCCACAATCGAGTCCACAGCTCGTCGCCACTGTAGACGTGAGTCAATAGTGACGCCCAAAACGGTGTGGTTAACCTGACGAAGGCAAGACTGATCAAGGTCTATGCTCAGCCGCGCATACCGTCGTCCCCTACCTGGAAACAGGACGAAGCCAGATTTTTCCTCCGAGAGAGTCAACCCAACACCTTGAAGGTAACTTTAAACTGAAAGCACGGCCTGTCGCGCTAATGTAGCTAAGCGTTTGTGTTGATATCCGGTTAACCAAAGACAAATGTCGTCTGCATATATCGACATATGGACATGCCTACAATGTTTTTGCACTTTTGCGGGAGGACCAGCCACGAGAACATTAAAGAGCATTGGGGACAGGACACTACCCTGAGGTACCCCTCGCGATACCGCCCTTTCGGAGCTCATTGTACTGCTTAACCGCACTCTAAATTTACGATCACTGAGAAATGAGTGAATGAATCGCAGAAGATAGCCCTATACGCCTATGACCTGCAGTCTATTCAGTATTGAGCTCTGGAGGACGCTATCATAAGCCTTTGATATGTCTAGGAAAATAGCTAGTGTTGAAAGTCCAAAAGCACTCTGATGTTCAATGTGGCTTATCAAGTCCAGGACGCTATCTTGGGCGCTTAAAGCTGTGCGGAATCCAGTCATGCATGTTGGTAGTGCCCTTCTATCCTCAAGCCACCAAGACAAACGCTTACTTGCCATCTTCTCCATGAGGTTAGCCACACACTACGTCAGCGATACAGGACGATACGAAGCCGCGTCTGTCATCTCTTTGCTGGCCTTCAGCAGTGGGACTACACAAGCCACCTTCCATGAAGGGGGAACGTCACCAGACTCCCACACTCGATTGAGATAGGTTAGGAGCATCTTCCGGTGTTGCAGAGGCAGGTTCTGTAACATTTGATTGGGAATGCCGTCAGGACCTGGTGCACAGCGACGTCGCAGGCTGCGGAGCACTGTCTGTAGTTCTCGAAGTGTGAACGGGCCGTCCATACCAGACGGAGACGTAGCAGGTAGAGCGCAGGGATGAATGCCTGGTCTGGAATTTACAAATGCATCCGCAAAATCCTCTGCCAAGCACACGAGATGTTTCTGCGTGCGCAATGCAAGCGCCTCGAAAGGTTTACTCGAACGAGAGCCACCAGCAAGACTGCCAACGACACGCCAAATTCTCGTTATCGGTGAGAAAACAGTCAAACTAGCGCAAAAGGATGCCCACTGGGACTTACAGAGCTTTTTCGCATGACGTCTAATGGCAGAGTTGAGCCTGTTGAAAGTTGTCTTCAAGGCTCTGTCGTCCTTCTTCCGCAACAGTTGTCGCTCCGCCCTTCTGCGCGGTGCGCAGAGGTTCCTAAGTTTTAAATCCGGAGTCGGAAAATGATCAGGTAGCATGAGCGCCGTGGTAGCAGCCATCTTAGCATAAATCATTTTGTCTGTCACATCACCGGAAACACAGGCTAAGTGCTCCCTGTATTTGTACCAATTAACAACATAGCAAATTTTAGGACCACGCAGATGGAAGTCGGCAGTAAACACAAATATCGGGTAGTGATCACTTCTCATTCTGTCAGCTCTAGTTGACCACTGCACACGGACGTCAGGTGAATGTAAGGTTAGGTCTATAGATGTGGGTGAGGTTGGAGGCCGAAAGAAAGTGGGACTTCCGTCATTGGCCACGCACAGGTCCAAACTGTCGATGACTTATACAAGTTGGCCTCCGCGAGTATCTGTGTTCCTGTCACCCCAGGCAGGGTGGTGGGCGTTGAAGTCACCGCAGATGATTCTGGGTGCTGGGCAGCGGTCACAAAGTTGCTGGAGAAACAAAGCCATATCGATGTTCTTCCGCGGGGAAACGTATACTGATGCAATGGACAGAGTTCGGAAGGCGAGCCGAATCCTCACAGCCACTACCTCAATACTGTCGGTGCAAAGATCGGTGACGTTCAAAGCCACATGAGGAATATCCCTTCGTATGTAAAGGGCGGCACTTCCTGCGGGAAAAGACTTGATGCTGCAATTCTTGTGGGCGACGTATCCCGGCAAAGACCTCCCGCTTGGCAAGCCAGCCTCCGAGAGGGCCAGTACTTGAACACAGTTCTCTTTCAAGAACAATTTTAGTTCTGCTAATCGACTTATAATCCCAGCGCAGTTCCATTGCATGATAAACGGCACTTTTCTGGGGTTTTTAGTTGCAACAGGTTGAAGAAAACTAGCCATCTAGGAGATGAAGTTCTCTGCGAAGGTCTCAATGGAAAGCACCAGCTGTATAAAGTTCTTCAAAGTGCCAGGCTGCATCGCTTGGCTAAATGAACGCAGGACAACAAACAAAACGCGTAGAAGGTCGGAGAGATTCCGGCTTTTGAGTTCCTTATTTTGCTGCACGCACTGGCGCACCACTTCGACAAAAGACGGGGACTGGGACCCACTCTTGGCCACGGTAGCTGGTGTCTGCATCTATTTTAAGGCAAGGGGATGTCCTCCATGTTGTTGAGTCTTGCTGTGATCTGGTCGCTGAGGAACATGGACACTTTTTGCAGAAGCAGATCGAACAGCCAACTCACCCTCGGAGGCCGTTGCCGACTTGCTCGGATCAGGTCGCGCAGCGACGTCGCTTGATACCACGTCCCGAGCGTGCGACTCGAGCGCAGGGAACTCTTCACTTCCATGTATCGGCTTCTCAATAGGTTGTGGTTTGGGGCCACTAATGAAGGACTTGTGACGCTGTAAGGCGCTTACACGGAATGTGCAGCCACTGAAACTCGCTGGATGGTCGCCTCCACAATTAGCGCAAGCAAAATCTGCCTTGCACTCTTTGTAATCATGGCCACCACCACACCGCTTGCAATGTTGATCTTTGTTGCAAACTTTCGCTACATGTCCAAAGCGTTGGCACCTGAAGCACCGAGGAGGAGTTTCAACGAACTCGTGGACTGCATGTTTGGTGAAACCAAGGTCAATTGTTCCAGGGCGCTCGGTGTTGGGGGCAAACGTTAGCACAATAGAGTTTGTAGGCTTCGCTGCCCATTGTTGTTCTCCAGGCTCCACCCGGCGCATTAACCGTCGCACGTGCAGAACTCCTTGCGGTTTCAAGTAGTCATGAAGGGCACTTTCCGAATACCACACTGGTACTCCCCTTATAACACATGTGTTAGCCATGTAGGAGTGTGGCAACCGGGCTTGAACTCGTATGCCACCGATCTGAGAGCACCGCAGAAGAATGTCTACTTGCTCTTCTGTTGAGATATCTAGATGAATAGCCCCTTGCGTTGTGAAGCGACTGCGAATCGGAGCAGATCCCAGTAGTACTTTAATATCATCGAACAGCCTGATAGGGTTCCACTCACTGAAGTCAACTCCTTTCTCTTTAGGCTGAACTATCACTGGGATACCGACTGTCCGGTGCTTCCGGTGACTCACCACTTTGAAGCCATCGTTGTCCATTTCCGCCATGTCAGCCACTTCCTCGTCAGAGGTGACGGTAGTAGAGTCGTCCCCACTGAGCGATGATGACGCACTGCACTACTGGACATCCCTGATGACTGGCAGATCCCCGCCATGTGATGCATGGACGCCTGCGCCCCACTGGGCTCCTTCGGATGGCGCTGTCCCTTTAAGGATACCGGCGCCGGAGCTGCCGTACCCTTCCCGTAGGGACAGTACCGCCTTAAAGACGCGGCCTGTGATGTCCGAGCCCCGCGCGTTGCGGGCGAGCGCCAGAGAACGAACAGCCAACACAGAGTCCGGTGAACGACTAACTTTATTCATGTTCGCGCGCTCCGCGAACTGTGCAGTTAAGCACAGCAATGGGGCGGTGCCGCCATCTGTTGGACTCTTGGCCAAATACGACACCCCTCCCCACCCACACAAAGAAGGTAACGTGAACAGGCCTCACGGCGAATAGCGTACATTGGGCCGTCTTGCTCTTGAGCTTCTTCGCAACGGTGGTGTTTGCGGCTCACACTTGGGAAGCTCTGGATCAACCGGCACACCCAGTGCTGAATTATCCCTTGGTGGAGCCTCGTGCAGTACAGATCCGTCCTCGCTGCCGGCATTCACGTGTGATTGCATGGCAGAGGTCTGTTGGTCATCTGCACTCACATCACGTGTACCGACTTGATGTTTTGCTGCAGCCGGCGGAGACACTTCGGTTGCGGAGAAATCGTGTCGCAGATGTTCTTGATGTCGCCTCCAGGACCGACCATCAGGCAATGTGACATCGGCGATGTGGTCGTCCGATGTAGCAGTCACCATTGCAGGAAACCAGGGTGGACCATCTCGAAAGTTTCGTGCATATACAGAATCCCCTGGCTGCACAAGCGGCGTCCGATGGGCATGCTGCTCGTGCGCAACTTTCTGCTTTAGCTGCCTTGTAAGAACTGTGGACCTCATGTCAGGCCGCAATAGGGTCAAAGCTGTCTTCAGCTTGCGCCCCATCATCAACTCAGCCGGGGAGCACCCAGTAGTCTCGTGCGGCGTTGACCTGTAGTTCAGCAGGACGCGGGCTAGCTGATAGTCGAAGCTTCCACCCACTGCTTTCTTCAGCTTTGCCTTGATAGTTTGCACTGCACGCTCCGCAGCACCATTTGATGCCGGGTGATACGGTGGCGTCAGCACATGCTTTATGCCATTGCGCTGAAGGAATTCCCTGAACGAGGCACTCACGAATGCTGGCCCATTATCCGACACAATCACGTCTGACAAACCATGGGCAGCAAACATAGTCCGTAGGCATGGAATCGTGGCATCTGCTGATGGTGTGGTCACAGGAACAACTTCTATCCATTTTGAAAAAGCATCCGTCACGATCAGCAAGTAGCGATTCTTGAGAGGTCCAGCAAAGTCGATGTGAATTCGTGACCACGGCTTCTCGGGATACGGCCATGGCGTCATAGCTACTGGCCGCGCAGTTCTCTGGTTCTCCTGACACACACGGCATCCACGCACCGTATTCGTAATGTCTTCATCCAGGGTCGACCACCACACATGGCTTCGAGCAACTGCCTTCATTTTTGAAATTCCAGGGTGGCCTTCATGGAGTAGACGCAGCACTTGAGGTTGCAGTGTACTAGGAATAACCACTCGCGAACCCAGCAGGATGCAATTTTCTTGGACGCTCATTTGCGTTGTGCGATTGGCATATGGCTTTAGCACAGGATCCCGCAGCTCTGTTCCAGCCCACAGTGCCTCGCGAACCTTTGCTAACACAGGGTCTTTGGAAGTGGCTTCCGCCACAACAGACGCCACCAAAACCCTGGGGTAAACAGCCTCAAGCATGAATACTTCAGCTGGCCGCTCAACAGTGTGTTCCGAAGTAGGCAGCGGCAGCCGACTCAAGCAGTCAGCGCTGGCGATGCTGGCTCCGGGTCTGTACTTAAGCTTGTAGTTATAAGCGGCCAGCATCAGTGACCAGCGCAGCACTCGAGGAGAGCACGTCTCTGGCACGGGTTTGTCAGCGGAGAGCAGGCCTAGCAAAGGCTTGTGGTCGGTGACCGCCTCAAACTCTCTGCCCCAGACATATTGCCGAAACTTGGTCACTCCAAACACCAGGGCAAGTGCCTCTTTATCCAAGTGACTATAGTTGCGCTCAGCTGATGTGAGACTTCTTGATGCAAAAGCGATCGGACGCTCAGCGCCCGTGTCCTCACGGTGAGCCAGCACAGCCCCCACTCCATACGGTGATGCATCGCAAATCAGCACCAATGTTTTCCTAGGGTCGTAGTGTGCCAAAACCGCAGCAGACACCAGCAACTCCTTGCTTTCCCTAAACGCGCGTTCCTGGTCAGCACCCCACATCCACGGTGTCTTGGCTCCAAGTAATTGATTCAGTGGATGAAGAACAGCAGACAGATTTGGCAGGAATCGCCGGTAGAAATTTACCAGTCCCAAATAACTTTGCAGTGACTTCACATCGCTAGGCTTGGGGGCCTTCAGCACAGCCTCAGTCTTTTCAGGGTTAGGATGGAAACCAGCCGACGTGACAACGTGGCCCAGGTATTCCACTTTTGGACCCATGAAGGTGCACTTGTCAAGCTTCAGCTTCAGACCGGCTTCCTTCAAGCAATGCAGTACTCGGCACAAGTTCTGAAGGTGATCCTTATCATTGCGCCCCGTCACCAGGATGTCATCGAAGTACACGACCCCGTGTGGTAGACCGCGCATCAAGTTGTCCATCTCCCTCTGGAAAACCGACGGTGCTGAGGTTACGCCGAAAGGCAGGCGTGTGTATTGGTACAGCCCCCTTGGCGTGTTGACGGTCAGCAGTTTCGAGGACGCCTCGTACAGCTCCACTTGCAAGTAGGCATCCTGGAGGTCGAGCTTGGAGAACTTCTCACCCCCACTCAGTCTGGCGAATAGATCCTCAACACGCGGTATCGGATAGTTCTCTGGCACAGTCACAGGATTCACCGTGACCTTGAAGTCACCACAGATTCGAATCTGTCCGTTGCGCTTGAGAATAGGCACAATGGGTGCAGCCCATTCTGATTATCTTACCGGTTGCAGCACTCCAGCGCGTTCCATACGGAGCAGCTCCTCGTTAACACGATCGATCATCGCGAACGGTACAGATCGAGGCTTGAAAAACCTTGGCTTGGCATTGTCTTGAATGGTGATCTTGGCAGCCACGCCCTTGAGAGTTCCAAGTTTGCCATCAAAAACAGTGGAGTACGCAGCCAGTACATCCTCAAGCGACGACAAAGCATTGAGTTCTCTCGCATTGCATAATTCCAAACCAAGACCCTTCATCCAACCGCGCCCCATGAGGGACGGGCAATCACCAGAAACAACGTACAACACCTCCTCGCACTTCCGGTTCCCCAGCTGAACAGTCACAGGCAAACTTCCTAGTACAGGAGACAGTTCACCTGAGTAGCTCTTCAACACAAACAGTTGAAGGCTTCAGACGTGCCGACGGAAACTTTCGGTGAAATGTGTCCCCAGATACGACGGATACACTTGCTCCCGTGTCAACTTCCATTAGCAGCGAAGTTCCGTTCACCGCGACTTCCACGCGGTATGGCTGAGTAACTCCTGCAGTGCCTTGCAGACTCCACAATTCGTATACCTGAAGCGCATCCGGTCGCTCATTGGCTTCATCACACCTGGCATCGTTCACGACATGCACAGATTTGTTCACAGACGGCGGCGCCGCTTTCCTGGTATTTGCTACATCTTTCGCTCTCCTGGTGTTTGTCGCATTTTTTCTCCCCTTGCACACACGAGAGAGATGGCCCTTAATCCCACAGTTGTGGCAGACACTGTTTAGATGTCGGCACTGCGTCGCCAGATGCCCGCCACCACAGCGAAAGCACAAAATGGCCGTGTCTTCTCGCCTCGGCTTCGTAGAGTCACGTGACACAGCGTTGGTCGGCGCGACAAAGGGCGCGGGCGCCGTTGAAAGCACTTGCGAATCCTTGTTTGCCGCTTCCATCGCGATAACTGTTTTCTTCGCCATGTCAAGCGTCAAGTCCGGCAGCTCCAACAGTCGTCTCTGCATCGATTCATCGTTAATTCCCGCCACTATACGGTCGCGCAGCATTCTCTCACGAAAGGTGCCAAACCCGCATTCATCGGCCAGCTTGTTCAGGGCTGCGAAGTAGTCAGCAGCCGCTTCGCCCACCTGTCGTGTTCTGGAGTTGAACTTGAATGAGGCAACAACTTCCGACGGCTGTGGCGAGAAATGCCTCCCGAGGACATCAAAAATGGTAGTCAAAATTGCCTCGCACGGCTTCACGGGCGCCAGCAGATTCCGCAGCAAGGTGTATGTGGCCGGGCCACAACACGTGAGCAAGACAGCTCGTTTCTTGTCATCCGGCACATCGTTGGCAATAAAGTACTGAACAGCTCTCTCTCGGTACTCGTCCCAGTTCGTCTGCGTGTCGAACGGCTCTAGCTTGCCGACGCCTGGCATTTCCGAAGTACAGGAACGCTTCAAACAGTTCAACACGTGTTCCTCGTCGCCATTGTGATGTCCGAGCCCCGCGCGTTGCGGGCGAGCGCCAGAGAACGAACAGCCAACACAGAGTCCGGTGAACGACTGACTTTATTCATGTTGGCGCGCTCCGCGAACTGTGCAGTTAAGCACAGCAATGGGGCGGTGCCCCCATCTGTTGGACTCTTGGCCAAATACGACACGGCCGTCTTCCAAGGATGGAAATAACCTAGTTAATAACTAGAAACCTAGGCAAAATTACTGAGCTGAGATGACAACAGATCGAGCAGCGTCGTCTTCCTCTTCTTCCCCCCATAAAGGCGAGAAGCAAACCATTTCTTGTATGATGTGCATACTTGCAGTAGTTTTAAGGGCGTGAGCTCTTACTCATCACGTTTCTCGATTTTTAAGGGTCTGCTACCAGCTCTCTCGGTGCGCAATTTTCTATTCACGATTTCTATTCAATTTTCTAGTCAAGAATTTTCAATTCAAGATGGCAGCCTCCTTAGTAAATCAATTTTGCAACCAATTTTGTGATTGACTCGCAACATCATGAGTATATCGAATTGGTGATTGATTGGTTACATCAATTATAAATGCAAGATGTCAAATTTGTATTTCCATTGGTGTCCGCTCACTTTAATCTCATTCATATCAATTCTAGTAAACCACACAGCTAAAGCGCGAACTCCAAGCGCCCTTCGCTGGCGTACGCGCTCAGCGTCGGCGCTCTTGGTGTACGCCAAAACCGGCCTGCGCATGCGCACTGCAGAAGACGCGAGCGATTCTCGGCGAGGCGCCGATATCTGTCCGTGCTAGATATCGTCCGTGCTAGATGTCCGTCCTAGCGAGCCAGCGCCAGGAACATGGAGATGCATGCCCCTTTTCGACGCCCGTTCCCGCGTACACCAAGAGCGCCGACGCTGGACTCGTACGCCCAGCAAGGGCCCTTGGAGTTGGCACTTAACGCTGGTTACTTCAACGTCTTCCAGAGAGTGACGGGCCGGCGTATTTTTTGACAGATGACCGCTCAACATCGGACAAAAACGGCGCAGGTATGCCGCGTTATCCACGACCCGACTGTTTTCGTTTCTTACTACCCAGCCAAGGAAATGAGGAGGGGAGCCGCACTGTCTGTCTCCCTTGAACACGCTGGGTGAGAAAAGAAAAGAAGAAACCGAAATGCAAAGCCGCCCCCCCCCCCCCCCCCCTCGGGAAGCTCCCCGGTGTGAGGGGACGACACACGAAGTGGACAATGCGCGGAGCTTATCGGCGTCTCCTAAACCAGGGAGGGAGATTGTAAGAGAAGGAGGAGGCGCTCAACTTCATGCGGCGCGTGGTGGCGGCTTTGTGAACTAGCGGCGCATGAACCAGAATCCTGGCCATGAACATATGAACATTGTGTACATGCAATTACTAATTGAAGCGTTACCATATCGCAAAGCAAGCCGAATTCTAGGCCCAACTTGACCCCCAAACGAGCCAATTCCGTTTGGGACATATCTTGATGGAGTGTAACTCCACAATGTTATGTGGATCCTGGGCATGGCCGCGAATCCAGTGTATGCGCACAGGACATGGATACTTTGCGCAGAGCACATGAATTGTGAAGTCTGGAACGTTCGTCGAACAGCCTTAAGCTGTATAAGGGCGGCGCGGGAGTCGGTGTAAATATGAACTGTATTGAATGCTGGAACGAGCGGAAGGGAAGCAATGGCATTATAAATGGCTTGAAGTTCCAAAGCCAGGGTAGTGCACGTATCCGCAGTAGACATCGCGCGAGAGTTGAGATGCGGATGAGATGGACTATACACAGCAGTAACTCCACTGAGCCACCGCGGCGGGTCGACGAACGTTCCAGATTTCACAATCAATTCATGTGCTCTGCGCAAAGTATCCATGTCCTGAGCGCATACACTGAATTCGCTGCCATGCCCAGGATCCACATAACATTCAAGCGGATGCTATGACTCATGTTCATAGATTAGACGATCCGCCACCTTCCCCTCTTCCCCCAGATCCGTTCCTGACCCATGTTTCCGATTCCGAAGTTATGCGCCAGCGAACACGCGCTATAATTCCTCCGTGTTCGCACCCTCTCCCCCGTAGTCTTACTCGGCAGGAGAAGGTATCCGTCCGCCGGATTCGGGCAGGGGTGGCTCTAACACCATCTGTCCGTCATCGGTGGCGTGCCAAAGATCTGCCAGCACATGACAAGTGCCCTCACTGTAGCGCTGCACCGGACATTTGTGATGTGCGACACTTGTTGTCGACGTCCCCAGCGACGGCTGTTATCAGAAAACGGTTCCTCAGGGAGGTGGGCCTGCGGTGGAACCGCGAAAATGACTACGTGAAGTGGACTATGGACAACTGTTTCATTAGCAACCTGTGCGACTACCTCAGCGCAACGGTTCTTCACTCCTTCTTTTAACTTTCAATCCCGTGCATTCCTTCCCCCCCCCCCTTCCTTTTCAACTAATGCCTCATGGCACACTTCTCGAATAAAAAAAAAACTCGACAACGGGCGCGTTCTTTTTCGCGTTTTTTCGTCTAGTAAACAAAACAGCTAACGCTCATTACTTCAACGCCTTGCAGACGATGGCGGCCTTATATTCTGTCGGCTTTGCGTAGATTTTGCAATTAAATGACCAAACCGATTTCCACTTGTGTTCAGTTTTGCTTTTGCTTGCGGCCCCAAGCAATTTCTTGGGTGCCGAACACAGATGCTCATTCGCATACACTGGCCTGGAACAGGAACTGGATCTCAAGTCGGCATATCCCAAGTCAGCATATGCCTGGCTTTTTTGGCCGTTTAGAGAGTTTCATCGCGCTTCGCACGCAATTTAAACTGAACGGTGATGTTTATTTTATTTTTGATTCGAGTTTGAATTCGCTCGCAAGCCTCGACATCATCTGAAGTGATGGGAAGTTCAAACGCATCACCTATTTTCTAGACTATATCTAGAACGTCTTCGTTTTCCTTTACTTCCATGCCTTTGATGTCAATGTTTGCATTCCTTGAGTATTTTTTTCAAGCGACGTTTATTGCCTCAGGGCATAAAGGTTATGAAATGAGAGATGAGTAAGATGCTTAAATAAATGAAAAGAGCAGGGCTGTTCTAATCAAATCAAGTAGTGAACGAAGATACGGACCCTGTGTCGAGGCACTATAACAATCCGGATTGTCGGGTGAGAGACCAACCGCCGCCAGGTGCTGATTTCTTGTCGGCTTCAGCGTCGGGCAAACCCACCATAGGTGTTGGATATCTGCCTCACAGTCTCTGATTTTGCAGACTGGACACCTGGGGCGGGGATATAAATCTTTGAAATGCGGCCACTTGCGCGTTACAGCTGGAGTTAGGGCAACCCCGACCCGTATCCTCCGAAGCGCAACCTCCTCTGCACGGGTAAGACCACGGGAGGAGGGTCGCCGCACACGGAGGGATTAGAGCACGTGTACGGCAGTGGAGGTGTTCCTTTATTGTTAAAAGGAGGGTGGTGTCATCCAGAGTGAGGACTCGAGGCAAAGACGAGGTTGGGGTCGAATGGCGGGTCGCAGAACCTGCGCAGCTTTGTGCGCTTAGGAGGTCACACGGGGCCCATTCAATACGGATTTGCTGCGGGATGCGTGCCGCTAGACGATGGATGTCTTGGCAGATCTCTGCGGTGTGACTGACGCGTCGTATTAGGCGTGTGACGTGAAGGGCGTCGGCGCGAATGAGAATGCGGGCCGTACGTAGCATTGGTACGGCGACCACAGAGCAAAGTGCCTCTTGAATCGCGAGCATCTCCGCACTGGAGGAAGGAGGTTCTGACAGGCGAAATCTTGACGTTTTGTTCAGGGCAGGCTTGCAAGGACAACAAACTGCCGTTGTTCTATCGCAGACCTGGATGCTTGCGTCAACGTACATAACGATGGAGCCATGGGGCAGATTGGCGTCTTGTTCTGTAATTAGGTCGCGAAACAATGCCGCGCGGGTAGATGATGGCCGACGTACACCAGTTGATTTGTCTTCGCTTAGCTGCAGAAAACGACAGGGAGGAAGAACTGGCGGGGGCGGCTGTAGAATGGAGTGCGATGAAGAATTTGCCCTGAGTGGACACGTTGTGTGTATAAGGTTTGACTTTAGGCGGCGAGCATCGCGTAGTTGCTGCACCAGCTCATCTAGTGTATTCAGCTGAGCACGTTCTTGGAGCGCCACGATCGGGGTAATGCGGGGAAGGCAAGTGATGACCCTCATCGCCTCTCGATTAACAGCTTCTAGGCGATCCCATTGAGTCCTCGTCAAACGCTGGATTTTGGCTTGGTAAACGAGGCGTGGTTGCACAACCACCCGCAACAACTGTCGAGCAGCATGAGAGCGGGCTCCGCCTGTTTTAGGAGCAATGCGTATAATCAGACCCAGCGCCTGAATAGCTCGCTTTTTGACCCAAGAAAGCCAAGCAGTACCTGTTCTTGACTCGTGTATTGTCGAGCCTAAAATTTTTACGGTCGAACTTTCTTGAGTTGGAGTTACGGATAGATGGAGACGAATTTGTGTTGCGGCGAGTTTACGGCGCCCCCAGCGGTTGGGGACTGTAACGAACGTGGTTTTGCTCACTGAAAGCTGAAGACCAATTGAATAATCAAAAGTGGACGTAATATCTGTGGCTGATTGGAGGGCACATGCTTGAGTCATCAGGTCGTTGTGAGTGCTCCACACCGTTATGTCATCAGCATACAATAAGAACTTAATTTCAGAGACATCATGTAAGCGCCAAGCACGGAGGATAAAAGCAATACTAAATAAATTTGGCGATAACACCGATCCCTGGAGAACGCCGCGAAGAGGCACAAATGATCCGACGGCCTCACCACTGATGCATACGGCAAATTGTCGGGCTTCAAGGAAATATTTACCAAAACTGAGGACTTTAACAAGAAAACGCAGCATGTCAAGCGATTCCAGGATAGCAGCATGGCTGTTATTATCGTACGCCTTTTCAACGTCCATGGAAAGTACAGTACTTTAAAGCTGCGAACTGGGCGAGTTGGTATCGATTCATATTTGAACAGCGCAATAAACCAACGGGACACAACGAAGAAAGGACACCACAAGCGCTGACTCGCAACTAGATTTTTAATTCACGTCCAAGCATCTTAAATACACCACAAGCGCTGACTCGCAACTAGATTTTTAATTCACGTCCAAGCATCTTAAATACTGTATTTAAGATGCTTGGACGTGAATTAAAAATCTAGTTGCGAGTCAGCGCTTTTGGTGTCCTTTCTTTGTTGTGTCCCGTTGTTTTATTGCGCTGTTCAAATATGAAAGTACAGTACGTACATTGTGGCTGCGAGTTGAGGCCAGAACTGCTGATGCTAAGACAACCAGTCGATCTTCTGTACCTATGGACGTACGAAAGCCAATTTGGGCGGAATGGTAGAAACCATGGTGCTCAAGCCAAAACGACAGTCGTGTGGCATGCATTTTTCGGTAAGCTTGCATAATATTGGAGTAAGCGATATAGGCCGAAAATTTCCGACGCCTGTGGACGGCTTCCCCGGCTTTGGCATGGGGATCACAATAGGCGTTTTCTAGGTTTCTGGTACGACGCCTTCTATCCATACCTTGTTAATGGTGGCGACGAGTTGAGGCAGTACAGCAGAACTTAAGTTCTTTTAAACCTCGTACGGGATGGAGTCCGGACCGGGCGCAGTCTTCCGACGGGCCTCATTTATTGCTGCAAGCAACTCGGGTTTTGAAAATGGGCTTGCAAATCCCTCGGCGTCGGCTCTAGATGAGAGCTTAACGACATATGCTGGAATTGCAGCCAAGGGGGCTTCTATGACCCCTGGAGGCAACACATCATACTTGGGGGAAAAACTTCCGCGCTGCCTCTCTGGCGAAATCATCCAGAGCTAAGTTAGCTACGAAGCATGCTGTGGCCGCTGCGTCAGGACGAGGTGAACCATGTTCCATTGTACGGAACGTTGGCCAGAGAGCAGCATTCAATGACTTTGTCCAGAACTGCTCACATCACGCATGCCACTGCCGTCGAGAGAGATCGCGTTCATATCTGCGAGCCTTGGCAGTAAGGCAATTCAGCCTTGTCCATGCTTGCGCAGAAGTCGGGTCTCGGTAAGCTGCCAACTCCGCTTGTCGGCGAGCAGTACACAGGTTAAGCAGAGCCGCATCCGGCGCCGGGCGATTCACGTCCATCCAGGTGACAGCAGTAGCCTTATTCAGCGCTGTTTGTGTGCAGTCCACAAGTAGAGTAGATGATTGCAGAGAGAGATGTTCGACGGTGGTGCGAAACGTGTCCCAAATGACCACAGAACACCTACGGCGTAACCGGCGGGCCCTTGACGGATGGAGATCGATGATGATAGGATGGTGGTCACTACCCCAGCAGTCTAGCTCCAGGTGCCACGAGGGAGTGCGGGGTCCTGACCACCATGTAATATCCGGAGCATATGTTGGACAGCGAGCATGGCGCACAGTCCACGTTGCTGAATCTGGATTGTTGAGTAAAACAAACAGCGCATCCGCCAATGCATCCCGCACACGCCTACCACGAGACTTGAAGTGGGGTACCCGTAGTCCGGATGAGCGGCGTAAAAGTCACCACCGACTAAAATAGGCCACCATGGGTGTTGTCGTAGACTTTAAAAGCACCCCAGATTAATGTGGGAGGGAGCTCCACCGGCGGGTCTTACATAGTATGACATGGCCACAACAGTTGCCTTGGGAAGCTTCACAGCCGCTGCGACTACCTCTTGATATGAGGTGCACCAGTTTTCTAGAGGGAGGCGAACTTGAGGAAAATGCGCATCAACGTACACCGCCGCCTTTCCCGAAGGGGCAGCAGTGGGCACACGACGGTCATTCATTGAAGGAGACATTTATTCATTACACCCCGGAATGGATGGCAAGGCATTGGTCTCCTGCAGTAGCAGGGTCCACACCTGGAGCTTGTTCATGCAAAGTCGAGATTTGAGCTCTCCCAGCTTTATGGAGAGGCCTCTGCAGTTACATTGGAGCACACCACTATACGTGTACTCGCCATTTTCGATTAGGCTTCCAAGCGTTCCAATAGAACTGATGTCAGGTTACATAACTGGTTTACCATAAATCGGAGGAGGGATTTTGTTGAGTTACCCTGCAGTGCTGCAGAAGACCTGGTAGAGTCTGCGAAAAACGCATTAGGGCTGGACGTAGTCGAAATTGCTGCAGCGTTGATTGGCGTGTAGTGAGATTCCGTTGGTTGTCTACGGCGAGCAAGCAATTCACGGCGTAGCCGTAGCTTTGAGACCTCGGCTAAAAGGCGAGCAATTTGGTCATCAACTGCTGCCACGTCCTCACGCAGAGGTTCCAGTACGCTGTGTTTTTGTGTAGCTTGAAGGCGGCGGTGATCCTTGCGCACTTTATCACTGTACGACTGTTGGGCAGGGGCTACAGGTAAATTGGGCTGAGAAAGTTCCGCCCAGTCGTATTCATCCCACTAGAGAGCCGCAAAGCTGTTGGATGTCTGTATCGGGGCTCTTCATTTGGAGGCACTTGCTTACGGATCCCACGCCGAACCTTCTCAGTTGCTTTTTGTTTTTTGGGGCAAGTTGGAGAGGTGATCTCGTGGTCTTCAGTCTTGCAAAGTCCGCACCTCTAAGACGGTGTGCCTTGTGGCCGAGCCTCATCTTGCGATGTAAAAGGCATAATCGGCGCATGTCGCCAGGTCAGAAACAGCTGTAGCAATAGACAGCACTAGGTTTGTAAGGGCGAGGCCGCAGAATACAGCCATAGTAGTAAAGTCGCTCTGGAAGAGTTGGTAGGCCTTGTAGTGTGACGATGCACAAGCGCACCTTTCCCTTATACCGCGCTTGGATGACACGGTGGGTTGGATAATACAACGCACGCTGGAGGGTCGTCTGGTCTTCGGTAGCATCGACATTATAAACAACACAGCGTTGTAGGTCAGAACCTTCTACTAGGTACATCTGGATCGGCACCAAGATCTCGCTTGTAATTGATATACACTTGAGCGTCTGCAGATGCTCGACAACAGCCAAAGTCGGGAGCCACACAGCGCTGGTATTAGATTTCGTTCTAGCCGTGTTGCCACGATAACATCTGGTCCCCAGACATTCGTCCAGGTTCGCCTGAAGAGTCTTGTTTGGAATGTCTGTGAGGCTTTTGGCTGCCAGCGCTTTAATGGCCACTTTATACGATACCGATCCTGATATCGGTACAGCCACCTAGTTTGCATACGCCGGGCAGGAACGCTTGCCTTGTGAGCTGCAGTTGGCAGAAGACGAATCCTGTGCAGTGTCCTCTGATGGGCGCTTTTGAGAACTGCGGAATGCCGGCGGCACGGATGGAGGTACTGAAGATAGGTACATTGGAGAGCTCTCCTTTTCACGCTGCACGATTGAAGCATTATTCAGCAGTGGAGGCTGGGTTCCGTCCAGAGGGCAGATAGTTCACGGGCTGAGGTGCATTTGGAGAAGGCGGGATGTGCGCTTGCGCAAATGGACCGGGAGCAGGAACCAGGAGCTGGGACCCAGGATCAGTTGTCAAAAGAGGTGTTGCTGAAGCCGTCGTGACCGACGCCGGCGAAGACCCCTCTGCCAGCGCGTCACTGGTGGCCCTAGGCCTCGCCTCGGAGCCCAGTCCAGCTGCCGGGATGATTGAAGGACATTTGCTGAGTGCCACCCAGTCAGATGGCGCATAAGCTTCAGGAGCTTCCTCAGATTGTGTGAAGTCAATTTTCTTGAAATAAGGAACGTATTTACGCGGATGGAGAGACTTTTCACAGGATCGATGTGCAGCCACCTTAGCAGGGACACTTCGTCTTCCATTCCTTGAGTATTGCTCCAAGCCAACGATTATGTTGTCGCGTTCATCTGCGTTACACTCGAGTAGCTCACATTTTGCTCGAAGTTCCTTGTTTTCTCTTTCCAGCGCTCTGTTTTAGGCTATTTCTGCATCTAACTGTGCTTTCAGTTGTTCTGTGGTAGAATCCATATATTCCTTATTCTTGGCCGTGGTTCCCTGCTCGTTCCGTATTTCGCGCACTACGCATGAAGGTCGCGTTCAGACGCTTCGCGTGACAATTATAGTTGTTGGCGCAGCTCATCTTTGAGCTTTTGAAAATCGGCCCTTATTTCTTCTTTAAGCTTAACGAAGTTCTTATTAATTTCAGCGTGACCCACTCAACAAAGCAAAATGAACGCAAAAAGATTTTGGAAGGTAAAAACCCGCACTTGGCCGCAGCGACAAGACAACAGCCGACTAAAAGTGCACACAGGGTACTAACCTGCGACAAGAGCGGAAAGACGGTCAGGCGTTCTTTCCGGGCGTTGTCGCTGCTACCAAGTGAGTTCGGCTAGCTGATGAACGATCGAGGCATGGTGTGCCGCTTTTTTTTTCCACCCCTGAAAAGCTCGGAAGCCTTTGCTCTCATATTGAAAGAGGACGCAAAGAAGATTGAGGGTATGGCACCAAACATGGGCGATCGTTCATGAAAAGCGCTGAAGGAGTTGTCTATTGAATTCCCCTCTCATGCGGCCGTTCCTATATAGGGCAAACTGGGCGCTGCGTTAACGAGCGAATCAGGGAACACGAAAGAAACGTTGAGCAAGATAAAGAAGGCCCAAATATGCCTAAGCATATAAGGCCCTGCCCGTCACGCTCTTGTGAGCCATGTTTTTCAGTTGTGCGAATTCTCTCAAAAAGAAAAGATACGAAAGCTAGGAACTTAATCGAAGCTCTTTTATTGAAAAGAAAGGAAGCACGCCGCATACATACTCAGTATAGCATTAAACGCCTATATGGAAGAACCCAGGCCTTCAATTCATCTGCACTTCCACGTGCCATTGTTCTTTGGAATGATCTTCCCGACAGTATCACATCTGCTACCATCAGCCATTCCAAGTCCAGCTGCACAAGTATTTTCTTTAACGACATAGTGTCTTGTTATAGGTTGTTCTGTCCCATAAGTTCTTTTTCTGCTCATTGCTAATCTACTATGTTTAGGTTTCTTGTGCAGTCTCAACAATTCGCATTTTTATTATGGCTACTCCTTTTTATTTACATATGTAATGGGCGCACGCGATGCATTCTTGATACCTTTTACGTACTTTTTGTTGCTCGCGGCGATGTCTGTCTTGTCGTTACGATTTGTCCTCTATAAATATAATTGTTTTTACTATTTTGCCTTCTACTGCGCGCAGTATTTAACGAATTGTTCCTATCGTACTTAATCCGTTATTTTGCCCCTCTTACTCAAAGCTCTTTTTTTCATCATCATCATTTTATTTTGTGAAACCAATACATCAAAACTTGATTAGACCCATAGCCAGCTCGGCTAGTGAAGGGTCCAAATACAAGATATTCACTAAAGAAATGGCAGACATTCAAATTACATGTACAAAAATACGTTAGATACTACAATCG
Organism: Amblyomma americanum; assembly: GCF_052857255.1. Taxonomy (NCBI): domain Eukaryota; kingdom Metazoa; phylum Arthropoda; class Arachnida; order Ixodida; family Ixodidae; genus Amblyomma; species Amblyomma americanum. The sequence continues at coordinate 233,203,760 of NC_135498.1, forward strand.
CGACATTGCAAAATATGTAAAGCGCGTACATATTCTGACAACCAAAAAAGGTTTATAAATGTACAAAACCAAACACAAACGTATTTAGTCCCACAGTTCTGGACAGACAAAGAAATGGTTTTCAATAAAGGCGAAAATTATGTTTCAGTTTGATGTCATCGGGAAACTCATTCGATATCTGAGCACCATTGTACTCTAATTGCGTTTGACCGTAAGTGCTGTGACAAGGCGGAAGGTTAAATCTATTATTAGTGGCGGCTCTTGTTTGCCTGAGCGGCGATCTAAACAGTGTAAGAAGAAATGAATCATTAGTTCTAATTACTGTGTTTATTATTTGAGCTATCTTTAGTTTGTGTGCAACTGATACCGGTAATATTCGCAGTTCTTGAAAGAGTGGTCGGCTATGGTCGGTTACCTTTGCGAAGGTCATGGTACGAACAGCACGTTTCCGCAGCGTAAAATTGATTCTAAATACGTTTCATAGGTACCGCCCCTTGCCTCTAGACAGCAACATAAGGGACTATTGACAAACGCGAAGAAAAATATGCGTAAAATCGGTGCAAGAAAACATTCCCTCGCCTTAATAAAATATGACAGCCATAAGCTAATTTAGAGCGAATATTTTTAATTTGTAGCTTCCAATGCATGTCCGATTCAAAGACAACACCCATGTACTTGGTGTGGGAGACATTAGGCAAATACGCACCGTTTAAGCTTAGAAATAAATTATCGAAGCTAATATTCTTTTTCCTGAGTGGAATAAAGTATACTTTGTTTTCTCGGTGTTAAGTGCGAGCCGATTGTCTACGAACCACTACGAAATTTTACTAAGTTCCTCGTAAATTTTGCCCTCCAAATCCTCTAATGTATCTGGTGTAAAAAATCGCGCAGTGTAATTAGCGTATACAACAGCTTCAGAATAAGTGATTTTTTGAGAAGCGGATTTATTGTTTCTGATAACAACCCATTACTCTCGACCACGAAAGTCACTTTTGATTAAATCATAAATTTTCCCCCTTGAACTTAATTTTCTATTTTCTGTTGTAATATCGAATGGTCAACCGTATCAAAGTCTTTTATTATGTCTAAGTAAACAACTACGGCCAGTTTATTGCAATGTAATCCGGTGTTTATCAGCTGTGTAAAGACGAGAATTGCCGAGGAAGTGGATCTTTGGGGTCGGAAACCGTGCTGATTCGGACAGAGGACAATGTGCTTAGACAAAAAGCTCTGTATTCGCTTGCAGAGCACCTTTTTGAATACTGTATTAATTACACTTAATACTGAAATTGGCCTATAGTTTGATAGAATGGACCGCTCGCCACCTTTAAAGACAGGCATGGCATTAGCGGCTTTGAGCTCATGAGTATACACTACTCCACTTCTCGGGGAATTATTAAAAAGATGCAACTGCAAATGGGTACCTAGGATATTAATATTGTTTTTTATAAGTCTCACAGGTACTGCGTCTAGGCCTGCAGCTTTGTTTATTGAGACACTGCTGACTGCTGCTATCACTTCCTCTATTGATAAGTCAGGCAATGCGAAAGTATTTTCAACCCGCTCAGGCATTCTTAACGAGGCTACATTAATATTAATCAGTGAAGCCAAACGATGATCCTATGGAGGCAAAATGGGCCTTAAATATTTCAGCCGTGTCTTCGTTTGCTGATTCAGGCAAAACATCCACTCTTGAACAAAGTCCAATTGCATCATTAACTGTGTCCCACATTTTTTTCGTATTACCCCGAGTCTCCTCTACAAGTGACGAAAAATATTCTTTTTTCCTCTTCCTCATAAGAGACACAGATAGGTTGCGGTAGCGTTTAAACTGGCTTAGATATAGTCGTTTGTTCTTAGTTGCTTTCATTTATGGTACCGTTTGTCCTTTTCCTTCAGTACGTTTAAGATCTCAGTTGTCATTCAGGGACATGTTGGCTGGCTGTATTTTTCAGTGGCCACTGTAGAGCTCCGGGTAAAAGCGGTTTTCAGAAGACCTAAGAATTCTGTGTACTGAACATTAACATCCTTGTCAAAGGCAGAAGTAAAAGTGGTTTGTTTAAGCATTTTGCGCAGTGAAACGTAATTGATTTTAGTACGCATTTTGCTGAGTGATGTCTGTTTTTCCTTACGTAGCTCCGTTTCTAATAAGACAAAAATCGACAAGTGGTCAGCAATCTTATAAGCACAAGTACCAGCTTCCACACCTGTGTCAGTGTTGCGCAGGGCATGATCTATTAAAGTGCATGAGGCACTCGTTATATGGGTTGGTTCTGAGATGAGATTACGCAATGCGAACGATTCGAGGAGAAGGGTATAGTTATTCTGTGTGCCAGATAATAGATCAATATTAACATATTCCACTATGATTGCATCGCATTTCGCACCAAATATTTCTGCAAGGATAGTTTCAAATTTTGTAGCCTAAGCTACACTGGCCGAGGTTGAGCAGTTTCGCGTGGCTCCTGGAGAGCCGTGCTGCGCATGCGCAAGGAGCAGTGACGTCACACGGCGCGCCGAAGCCCACGCCGCCGCACGCGCCTCGCCGGTCTGCGCATCTTCTGGAAACCACACCATGTGGCCAAATACGTGACTGGTCACGTGACCAACCGCGTGACGAACCACGTGACCAGCCACGGTGCCGCGCCGCCGGCAGCTTCTCCGCACCCGTGACAGACCACGTGGCCAATGGTCAACCCCCTCCCCCCGCAAACATGTTATCCGAGATAAACTCATTGATTGATTGATTGATAGATTGATTGATACTGATGGTAGATTTTTATACCTCTGTGGCCAAACAGCGCCATGACACAAGGTATTTTCTTCTATTCAAGGTGGGGTCCAAGACATATTTTCCAAGTATTTCAGCTTACACAAGCGGAGCACCAGACCAGAGGAGAGCTTGTGCCCACTGTACCACCGGTAAGTACCCGCGGCACTGGCGATCAAACCCCGCCCCTCCCGCATGTGAGGCAGATGCTCAAACAATTCGGCCACCGGTGCGATTTAGTTGATTGACTGATTCATTGATTGACGACTGTGACTCATTCGCGTGTTTTGTCTGATGTTGATGGTGCATGGGTTGCTTTAACAGTATTTATTACAAGTTATTTTTTGGAAAAAAAAATTAAAACAGATGCTAGCTTATTTTGTAACATACTACAAAAATGGTGCCGAAAAAATTCTTCGATGCTAAATTAGTTTAAAACGAAATGTATTTTGCTTCGTACTCCCGGAACATTACCTTTTATACCTGCGCGCATCGGTCTTGCGGTATTATTTTCTCAATATAATTCTTGGAACAAACTCGTACATTATTTATCGAAAAAAATAAACAAGTCTGTAGCACTATTAAATAGAAGCCGCCATAATCTCTACATTCCAAGAGAAAAATGAGATATAATGCACTTTTCAACTCGCAGTTACGGCGCGGCGCATTAGTCTGGTGCAGTACGACGAAGCCGAGTACAAGTAAACTAACCTTGAACCAAAAAAGCGCTATCCGCTGTATTGAAAACTCTACGTTCCAAGAACATAGAGAGCCGCTTTTACTCAAAAATCATGTACTCAAATTGGAATACATGTACGAATTCAACCTTTTAAGAATTTACAAGACTGCAGTAGAAGGAAAATCTGACACGTTCCTAAACGTAGGAAATCTGGTGAAAACTACGATTACATATCCGTTCAGGTATCAGTCATCATGGGTTCTTCCTTTCGCCCGTGCAAAGTACGAAAAACAAAGAATAAAAAAAATTTGCTGCGGTTTGACTACTGCTCAACCTGGTTATCGAGCGAAAACTGTGGTGTATCGGGCAACTAGACGCGGCTTGGCGTCTGTAACGTTGAGTGCGTTCCGCACGCTGGATAGGCAGTGCACCCTGGCAGGTGGCAGTTAATGGTCGATCGCCAGAGGTTGGTCACCCAATGAACGCTGCGGCCTATTGCTGCAGTGCCGCGTGTCTGCCACAACGTTACCAGTGCTAATGCTTACAACCCACATCTCTCTCTCTCTCACCACCGCCACGTACCTGAAAGCGATTGAGGCGTCCACTAACCTAGGGAGCCAGTAATGCGCCCTTGCAGTCCGCCAAATCACCCGAGCCTAGAACGTTGTCAACGCCAACTCCAATCAATGAACGCAATGAACGCCGCGTTTCTGCCACAACTTCGTCAATGCCAACGCATGCAGCGCACATGTGTCACTACCGCCACGTAGGTTAAAGCACGACTGAGGTGTCCAATGTCCCAGGGGGCCAGTTATGCGCATTTCCTTTGCTTTCTGAGAAAATTTAAGATCGACCTGAATATTGACGTTATCAGTGACGTCATAATCTCATTAATCTCTCTTAACTTTGCTTTTGACCTTTGACCTTTACCTGACCTTGAGGTGCCCGGGTAGCATGTGGTGGGACACCATAGTTATAACATGACTTAGTCTTTGTCTGACCTATGGCTCACTTGAATGTCAAAAACGCAAGCACCGCGAAATGATTACGTGGAAGCGTATAGTGAAGCTTTCGCTTCAAAACACCCGCTACCGTAAACAATAAACTGCGTAGACACTAAACAGTTTGACATTCTGACAATGCAATACAGAATTGTTTTCGAAATGTTCTTACGAACTGCACTATTGATGCTTTTCGAATTGATTTTGCAAATTTGGTTCGCTTTGGCTATTTTGTTTACTAGCATCTTTACTATCAATACTTTTTAAGTGGTTTTACTGGTGTTTTTTTTAAGTGGTGTTAAGCTGCCGGCGCTGTACATGTGACCGCTGGAGCCTCGTCAAGCTGTAAACAAAGCAGGTTTTTTTCTCCCGTCACCTTCTTTGCTTGTGCACAATAAAAGCTCCCGATTTATTTATTTATTTATTTTTATTGATATTTTTCACTTTTGCCAATAAACTAGCTGGTTTTTGCATAAAAGTGAACTAATCAATGAATCTCTCTTTGAACTACGCCTCTTGAATCACGTAGTCTAGGGCTCACGTCATGAGAGCCCTTGGGGACCATTTTCTCTGCAGAGAACTACAGCGCTCAAAACACTGCGAGCTCAACAGCGTCTGAATCAGTCCTCTGCACTCCGCGCAAGCCTTGGTGCGGTCTTCAATTATTTTCGAACTTCGGCATTAACCTTGTCTCCTGGGCCTGACCTTCAATCTCGGTGCGAACCAGGTGGCAAAGGTACCGGATTACTTCTGCGAGAAGCAATTTCCTTCACTGACACGTGTGATGAGCAAACCCGATTACGGGCCATCTGCCCAGTAGACCGGTACGGTGGCCGAACTTGCCTAACCGAATAAAGCATCCAGCTTTGATCTTACACGCACGCGGGTCAAGCACGATGAGAAAGTGTCTCCTGAAATGCGTCCTGGCTCTCCCTTTTTCGAGGCGTCGGCATCATGGTAGCCCACGCCCTGCATGATGCTTCAGCTTCGTATAGTTCGAGCTTTGAAACATCGCGCGCACGGAAGAGGAACACTTTGCCAAACAATAAATGTGTTCTCGTAATATAAGGACTAATGGTGGCGGTGGAGATTTTAAGGGGGATGGGGGGAGGATGGAATGGAAAAATGAACCAAAAATTTCGTCTCCCAATTTTAATGGTAAAATATGTCACCATTCTTAGAAAATGTTTCGACCTTAAGTGGAGTCCTCGGATTAGTCGTTTACACATTGATCCGAACACGCCCCTCGGGGCCCCACCTACGCTCTTAAAGTGAGACTCGCACTGTTATTTCCTTTGTTTACTTCCATAAATATGTACGAATATAATCTGTACTTATTTTAATGTTTCCTGTATTTCAGTTCACGCCGCAACGGCGCTCCGTAATTTGCGACAGCATCGTGAAACGCGCTTTTGGCGCGAAGCTTTTGTCTACGGCTGGTCGGCTTTCGGTTGGCCTGCTTTAGCGTGCGTATTTCTTTACTTTTTAGCCGGATCTCAGGAGTTGTTTACGTGACAGGTGTACTCTGCTAGTAGCATTGCCTCGATTTTCTTCGAATACACACTGGAAGCGCAAATTCTGTGGAAACCAGTACACTAAACTGAAGCGCCGCCAACCTGTCGAAAAAAGAAAAGTAAAATGAAGTAAAATGGAAGGGTTTACCAGGCAACCTACAGGCAACAATAGTGAGGACTACGCATAGGGGTGTTTTAGGCCATTGTGACCGAAGGTGAATATTTTAATCGCAATGCCAAGAACCACATTTTCTGCTGACAAAACGAACTTTTTCTCTGCTTCCGTTAGAGTTTCTGCAAAGACTTTTTGTGGGTTGTTTATGAATGCTAATAAAACATGAAAAAAAAGCGAAGTTATTGGCGGATGTAGTTAAACACCTATGGCCACTGTCCATACACCCTTATATGGTACAAGGGCAGCCCTGGTCAAAGAGCGTCGCAACGCCAGGCATTTTCGTGTACGCTACGTGGGGTCAGAAATTCATTTCCCAAGAGTTTAACCGCCCATAATCTAAGTACCGGTCCAGCGGATAGCTTGGACTTATTGCATAACCGGCGGGTGCCCGGCGGCATTGAGGATCGAACCCCGCACCTTCCGCATGCAAGGCGGATGCTTAAATATACTGGGCCGCCAAGGTGGTTGGAAAAAAAAACGCACATTACTGATAGTAATCTCACTGTGCGTTGTAAAGAGTATGATAGTGCTCCGTTTTTGGATAAGTGCTCTATCGTAGCCAGACACCATGATCAGTTACCCGTGAAATCATTGAAGCAGCGCAGTACTCTACATTGGAAGATAAATGTGTTAGTGGGCCTGTCCAAAAGCCTTTCCTGTCCAAAAGAGAGCTGGCATTCTTAATGAAAGAAAATCGCTGAGTCTTCTTACCTGGCTCATCTGTTCCTTTCCTTCACCGGTTTTTCGGTGCGCATGTGCCCGTTTGTCCTCAGTTCTGTTCGCGCTACGTATCATGGATCAAGCTGCATTGCCAGCAGGGCCATGCGAAATTTGAGGCTCATGTAATTTTAACATGCCTTCCTCGGCCCCTTTAGTGCACCTGCAACGGACAAAAACCAACGCATAGATCATATTGGACAAAACAATTGTCTGTATATTAGCTCAGGTATTCCAGGATATACATAGCGAGAGCTGCAGTTCCTCCCTGGTTACGCATGTTTTCGAGCTTTTTGTTGTAACTGTAATGGCAAACATTCAAGAAGTATTCCTTGAAACACATTGCTTTTTTATTCAATTGTTTTCACAGAGATAAACACTGCCCGATGATCAGTAAAGTAACACGCAGTTGTCTCAATGCTGCCTACACAGTATTTAGACTGGTTGGTTTCTCTCAGATACACAAGGCCAATTGCAGTTGCCCACTGTGTAGTCTCAATGAGGGGATCGCTAGCGCCATAAGAAGCGATTGTGGTACACCGAGTCGTATCACCTCAGCTTTTAAACAAAGAGCCGCACATACGCAGTTTATCCACACGACCCAACATGCGGCTAGAGTGTCTAGAAAGGGCGGTGTGAAAAGCGGTCAGGAAGGCTTGCCCCTTCCGCGTGACTGCCGCTCGGCGGCGCTGCTGTCAGCGGCACCGTCAGCGCGCGCAACGCGTCTTCATGCGCGAGCAAGGAGAAGGCTGTAGAGGAAACGACTTTATTGAATTTTCGAGGTTTTCGCAGGCACAGCAGTTTTTTAGACATTATAAAGTTTAAACGACGCTGCTGTTGACACACAAACATGGAGAAACACAACAATATATTAGGTAATCTGTGCGAACTTTGCGCGAGTTTTCTGCTGCCGAAGGCGTTGGCCGAAAGCATATATTTTAAATGTCTCAGTTAAATGCATTGAGTTTTTGTGGTGCTTATCTACGGTTGAATGTATTCTGCAGAATTGTATAAGGAGTTTTTTTCTTCTCCTGAATGAACGCAGTAGTTATCGCAAGGAACACCTGATTTTTTCGTCCGTTACCTTTTGCGGCAGTGTTATCGCGTTCGAAAGGAGTTTAATATTTCTGCCTGAAAAAACAGCACTAAACCATTGCAAGCACGCTGTTTAGAGGTTTTAGGGTCATTTCAACCACTTTTTCCTCGAAAATTCGCGGCTTCTGCTATGGCGGGGGCGTCATGCAGCCTACGTAAACCAAATGAAGCGTTACCCCCACAGCTACAAGGTCGGGTGCTGCTACCACGATTCGTGCACATTTAATGCGTTACAAGAACTCAGTAAACGCATGCAATATGTTCCTGGACAAGCAAGCTTTGTTGGCAGCCAGCAGATCAGCTTTGCTGCTTTTGTCACATCACACAAGGCTTTGTTCTTTTTCCTTTTTTTCACTCATTTCGTGGTTTAGGTGGCCCTCCGAATACCACAACATACTCCTTGTTTCACTGAGCAGGCAGGGGATTGCTGGGCTTCTTCTCACTGAATGTCGTGTCGAAAGTGCAAAAATCCTGACAGGAAGATGTTGCATTTTACAGCGTCTTTTTGTTCTTCAAAGTCGAACAAAATAATCTTCCGAAACTGTACCGGCAGACTCTCGCTGCTGGCATACTCTGCTCTTTGGAAAGAAACTGCATTTTTGTTTTGAAATGTCTGCATCGACCAGTCTTCAGATGGAACTTTAATGTCGTAAAAGAAGTGCGCGGCAGATTCATCGCCAACCATTCCTCCCATATCTACTTCCATTCCACATAACTGCGAACATGCTAATGTGCCTTGTTCGGTGCGAGTCTTGTTCGATGGAACAGCGTTCTGTGGGTTGTTTGTCCGCCTTTTTCTTTCCTTTGGCAATGTTAATGAAATATGAATGGGCGGGTTCGGAAAAAGGGTAGGCATTGCACCCTCTTTCAATAGCGGAACGTCGCGCGGTATTGCTACTCCCTTGTCGTTCACAACGTGTTTGACTCTCTTTGTATATACCTGCGGACAGAAAAGGAAGAGGCGAAAAATCAATACACGAAAGACCGCTACCATCATAACACAAACAGTAAGTTTAAAAATGTACAGCACGTCATAAGAAGCGCTTTCAGCTTCAGAACGTTGTTGTTACATCGGTTTTGAAAGCATCAAGATGCGCAGAAATGCTGGAACTACGCACCCTGCGTCAAAGTGCTTTTCACAAGCAGCTGAATTCTCTTGCAGAAGCCTGTCGGCTCTTAGTATGGCGCGCGCCTACTTGGAGAGCTGCTCCGGGCAAGAAGGGGCACGGAAAACAGACACTTTTTCCGAACACGATTTGTAACCCGAATCGCACCCGGGAACAAAACACCACCTCTGAGTTTTTTCCTTTGACGTCGGCGACATTTATGCCAGCACGCAGCACCGGTATTCAAACAGCACACGCTGAACATCGCACCGAAATACGCAATGACGACTGCCCAAACCACGCCGTGACAACCACCACCCTGCCGTCTCCGGAATTCTGGCAGCACCCTAGGTTGCCTCGATGCCCGCTCGCCTCTCCTCCGCTTTCAGGGTGAGGACACCCTTTGTAGCACTCCGCGCCGCCGTTTCCCTCTCGCAGCTACATTTTGGGTCACACGCACCGGTCGCCTATACTGCGCGCTATGCGTGTGGAGTTGTTTTTGTGCGGTTGCGTGGCAACTGCAATGATGCGAATAAACAGAAAATGACGCTACATGGTTGTTTCGCTCGTGGAAGTAATGTTCTGCCAGTTTTGAATGTTTTTTTACGTGATACAGTCGCTGCGAATGCACGCCGATCGAAAAGTTATGACTGGCCCCTGCGTTCCCCACTCACTGGCTACACTGAAAAAGAGCCTGCGGTTATTGGCGCCTCCTCCGTAGTCATAATTTACAGTATCAGGGTCGCCGAATGCTGTTGGATTATGCTACATTTGCTGTTCTAACGTAAAAACTGTTTACTAGATCCCAAGTTTCTCAGGTATGCCAGCACCGCGGAGGATGGTCTGCCGAACATAACAATTTTTTGCGTGGTTAACACCCGCTCGTCGAAGAATAACTGGGATGACTTCGTCTTATTACTCCGCGATATGTAAAAGATTCAAGCAGTAATAGGAAATTTCTTTTCCAAACGATCCGTCGCCACACTCTTCTGGGGCGGACAACTGAGGACATGTCTGAAGCAATACGTTCATATTTTCTCGTTTGCTAAAGGATTGTTCCGCAAAAAATTATGCACATGGTCAGAGTTTCGCTCTGAATAGTGTTGAATAGACGTTGATTGATAGTACGACGCGACACCTAGCTGATTTGCTGCTTGCTGCTGCTGCTTGCTGCTGCTTGCTGCTGCTGCTGCTGCTGCTGCTGCTGCTGCTGCTGCTGCTTGCTGATGCTGCTGCTGCTTGCTGCTGCTGCTTGCTGCTGCTGCTGCTTGCTGCTGCTGCTGCTTGCTGCTGCTGCTGCTGCAACTGCTGCTTGCTGATGCTGCTGCTTGCTGCTGCTGCTGCTTGCTGCTGCTGCTGCTGCTGCTTGCTGCTCCTGCTTGCTGCTGCTGCTGCTTCTTGCTGCTGCTGCTGCTTGCTGCTGCTGCTGCTTGCTGCTGCTTGCTGCTGCGGCTGCTTGCTGCAGCTGTTTGCTGCTGCTGCAGCTTGCTGGTGCTGCTTGCTGCCGCTTGCTGCTGCTGCTGCTTGTTGCTGCTGCTGCTGCTTGCTGGTGCTGCTGCTGCTTGCTGCTGCAACTGCTGCTTGCTGCTGCTGCTGCTGCTGCTTGCTGCTGCTGCTTGCTGCTGCTGCAAATGCTGCTTGCTGCTGCTGCTGCTGCTTGCTGCTGCTGCTGCTTGCTGCTGCTGCTGCTGCTGCTGCTGCTTGCTGCTGCTGCTGCTTGCTGCTGCTGCTGCTTGCTGCTCCTTGCTGCTGCTGCTGCTGCTGCTGCTTGCTGCTGCTGCTGCTGCTTGCTGCTGCTGCTGCTGCTTGATGCTGTTGCTGCAGCTGGTTGCTGCTGCTGCTTGCTGCTACTTGCTGCTGCTGCTGCTGCATGCTGCTGCTGCTGCTTCTTACTGCTGCTGCTGCTGCTGCTTGCTGCTGCTGCTGCTGCTGCTTGCTGCTGCTGGTGCTTGCTTCTTGCTGCTGCTGCTGCTGCTGCTGCTGCTGCTTGCTGCTGCTGCTGTTGCTGCTTGCTGCTGCTCCTGCTGCTGCTGCTTGCTGCTGCTGCTGATTTCTGCTGCTGCTGCTGCTTGCTGCTGCTGCTGCTGGCTGCTGCTCCTGCTCCTGCTCCTGCTGCTGCTGCTCCTTGCTGCTACTGCTCCTTGCTGCTGCTGCTGCTTCTGCTGCTGCTGCTGCTTGCTGCTGCTTGCTGCTTGCTGCTGCTGCTGCTGCTTGCTGCTGCTGCTTCTTGCTGCTGCTGCTGCTTCTTGCTGCTGCTGCTGCTTGCTGCTGCTGCTGCTGCTGCTGCTGCTTGCTGCTGCTGCTGCTTGATGCTGCTGCTGCTGCTTGCTGCTGCTGCTGCTTGCTGATGCTGCGGCTGGTTGCTGCTGCTGCTGCTTGCTGCTACTGCTTGCTGCTGCTGCTGCAGCTGCTTGCTTCTGGTGCTCCTTGCAGCAGCTGCTGCTGCTGCTGCTTGCTGCTGCTTGCTGCTGCTGCTGCTTTCTGCTGCTGCTGCTACTGCTTGCTGCTGCTGCTGCTGGCTGCTGCTCCTGCTCCTGCTGCTTCTGCTGCTGCTGCTTGCTGCTGCTGCTGCTGCTTGCTGCTTATTCTGCTGCGTGCTGCTCCTGCTGCTGCTTGCTGCTGCTGCTGCTGCTGCTGCTTGTTGCTGCTGCTGGTTGCTGCTACTGCTGCTGCTGCTTGCTGCTACTGCTGCTGCTGCTACTGCTTGCTGCTGCTGCTGGTGCTTGCTGCTGGTGCTTGCTGCTGCTGCTGCTTGCTGCTGCTGCTACTGCTTGCTGCTCCTGCTGATTGCAGCTGCTGCTGCTTGGTGCTTGCTGCTCCTGCTTGCTGCTGCTGCTGCTTGCTGCTGCAGCTGCTGCTTGCTGCTGCAGCTGCTTCTTGCTGCTGCTGCTGCTGCTGCTTGCTGCAGCTGATGCTGCTGCTGCTTCCTGCTGCTGCTGCTGCTTGCTGCTGCCGCTTGCTGCTGCTGCTGCTTCCTGCTGCTGCTGCTTGCTGCTTCTGCTGCTGCTGCTGCTGCTGCTTGCTGCTGCTGCTGCCGCTGCTTGCTGCTGTTGCTGCTGCTTGCTGCTGCTGCTGCTTCTTGCTGCTGCTGCTGCTTGCTGCTGCTGCTTGCTGCTGCAGCTTGCTGCTGCTGGTGCTTGCTGCTTGCTGCTGCTGCTGCTGCTGCTGATTGCTGCTGCTGCTTCTTGCTGCTGCTGCTTGCTGCTGCTGCTGCTTCTTGCTGCTGCTGCTTGCTGCTGCTGATGCTTGCTGCTGCTGCTGCTTGCTGCTGCTGCTGCTGCTTGCTGCTGCTGCTGCTGCTTGCTGCTGCTGCTGCTGCTTGCTGCACCTGCTGCATGCTGCTGCTGCTGCTTGCTGCTGTGGCTGCTTGCTGCTGTGGCTGCTGCTGCTGCTGCTTGCTGCTCCTGCTGCTGCTTGCTGCTGCTGCTGCGTTCTGCTGCTGCTGCTGCTGCTTCTTGCTGCTGCTGCTGCTGCTTGATGCTGCTGCTGCTGCTTGCTGCTGCTGCTGCTTTCTGCAGCTGCTGCTTGCTGCTGATGCTGCTGCTTGCTGCTGCTGCTGCTTGCTGCTGCTGCTGCAGGTGCTTGCTGCTGCTGCTTGCTGCTGCTGCTACTGCTTGCTGCTGCTGCTGCTTGCTTCTGCTGCTGCTTGCTGCTGCTGCTACTTGCTGCTGCTGCTGCTTGCTGCTGCAACTGCTGCTGCTGCAGCTGCTGCTTGCTGCTGCTGCTTGCTGCTCCTGCAGCTACTTGCTGCGGCAGCTGGTTCTTGCTGCTGCTGCTGCTGCTGCTTGCTGCTGCTGATTTCTGCAGCTGCTGCTTGCTGCTGCTGCTACTGCATGCTGTTGCATGCTGCTGCTGCTCCTTGCTGCTGCTGCTGCTTGCTGCTGCAACTGCTGCTGCTGCTGCTTGCTGCTGCTGCTGCATGCTGCTGCTGCTGCTGCAGCTGCTTGCTGCTGCTGCTACTGCTTGCTGCTGCTGCTACTGCTTGCTGCTGCTGCTTGCTGCTGCTGCTCCTTGCTGCTGCTCCTTGCTGCTACTGCTCCTTGCTGCTGCTGCTGCTGCTGCTGCTTGCTGCTGCTTGCTGCTGCTTCTTGCTGCTGCTGCTTCTTGCTGCTGCTGCTTCTTGCTGCTGCTGCTTCTGCTTGCTGCTGCTTCTGCTGCTTGATGCTGCTGCTGCTGCTGCTTGCTGCTGCTGCGGCTGCTTGCTGCTGCTGCTGCTGCTTGCTGCTGCTGCTGCTGCTTGCTGCTGCTGCTTGCTGCTGCTTGCTGCTGCTGCTTGCTGCTGCTCCTGCTCCTGCTCCTGCTGCTGCTGCTGCTTGCTGCTGCTGCTTCTTGCTGCTGCTGCTGCTGCTGCTTGCTGCTGTTTGCTGCTGTTGCTGCTGCTTGCTGCTGCTTGCTGCTGCTTGCTGCTGCTGCTGGTTGCTGCTGCTGCTGCTTGCTGCTGCTGCTGCTGCTTGCTGCTGCTGCTTGCTGCTGCTGCAGCTGCTGCTTGCTGCTGCTGCTGCTGGTGCTTGCTGCTGTTGCTGCTGCTTGCTGCTTGCTGCTGCTGCTTGCTGCTGCTGCTTGCTGCTGATGCTGCTGCGTGCTGCTCCTGCTGCTGCTTGCTGCTGCTGCTGCGTGCTGCTCCTGCTGCTGCTTGCTGCTGCTGCTGCTTGCTGCTGCTGCTGCTTGTTGCTGCTGCTGCTTGCTGCTACTGCTGCTGCAGCTTGCTGCTACTGCTGCTGCTTGCTGCTGCTGCTGGTGCTTGCTGCTGCTTGCTGCTGCTGCTGCTTGCTGCTGCTGCTGCTGCTTGCTGCTGAAACTGCTGCTGCTGCAGCTGCTGCTTGCTGCTCCTGCAGGTACTTGCTGCTGCTGCTGGTTCTTGCTGCTGCTGCTTGCTGCTGAAACTGCTGCTGCTGCAGCTGCTGCTTGCTGCTCCTGCAGGTACTTGCTGCTGCTGCTGGTTCTTGCTGCTGCTGCTGCTGCTTTCTGCAGCTGCTGCTTGCTGCTGCTGCTACTGCATGCTGCTGCTTGCTGCTGCTGCTCCTTGCTGCTGCTGCTTGCTGCTGCTTGCTGCTGCTGCTGCATGCTGCTGCTGCTTGCTGCTGCTGCTGCTTGCTGCTGCTGCTGCTTGCTGCTGCTGCTGCTGCTGCTTGCTGCTGCTGCTACTGCTTGCTGCTGCTGCTTGCTGCTGCTGCTGCTTCTGCTGCTGCTGCTGCTTGCTGCTGCTTGCTGCTGCTGCTGCAACTGCTGCTTGCTGCTGCTGCTTCTTGCTGCTGCTGCTTCTTGCTGCTGCTGCTGCTTGCTGCTGCTGCTGCTGCTTGATGCTGCTGCTGCTGCTGCTTGCTGCTGCTGCGGCTGCTTGCTGCTGCTGCTGCTTGCTGCTGCTGCTTGCTGCTGCTTGCTGCTGCTGCTTGCTGCTGCGGCTTGCTGCTGCTGCTGCTCCTGCTGCTGCTCCTGCTGCTGCTGCTTCTTGCTGCTGCTGCTGCTTGCTGCTGTTTGCTGCTGTTGCTGCTGCTTGCTGCTGCTTGCTGCTGCTGCTGCTGCTGCTTGCTGCTTGCTGCTGCTGCTGCTTGCTGCTGCTGGTTGCTGCTTCTTGCTGCTGCTGCTGCTTGCTGCTGCTGCAGCTGCTGCTTGCTGCTGCTGCTGCTGCTGGTGCTTGCTGCTGTTGCTTCTGCTTGCTGCTGATGCTGCTGCGTGCTGCTCCTGCTGCTGCTTGCTGCTGCTGCTGCTGCTGCTGCTTGTTGCTGCTGCTGCTTGCTGCTACTGCTGCTGCTGCTTGCTGCTACTGCTGCTGCTGCTGCTGCTGCTTGCTGCTGCTGCTGGTGCTTGCTGCTGCTTGCTGCTGCTGCTTGCTGCTGCTGCTGCTGCTGCTTGCTGCTGCTGCTGCTTGCTGCTGCTGCTGCTTGCGGCTGCTGCTACTGCTTGCTGCTCCTGCTGCTTGCTGCTGCTCCTTGCTGCTGCTGCTTGCTGCTGCTGCTGCTTGCTGCTTGCTGCTGCTGCTTGCTGCTGCTGCTGCTTGCTGCTGCTGCTTCTTGCTGCTGCTGCGGCTGCTGCTTGCTGCTGCTGCTGCTTGCTGCTGCTGATGCTGCTTTCTGCTGCTGCTGCTGCTTGCTGCTGCTGCTGCTGCTGCTTGCTGCTGCTGCTTGCTGCTGCTCCTGCTGCTGCTGCTTGCTGCTGCTGCTGCTTTCTGCTGCTGCTGCTACTGCTTGCTGCTGCTGCTGCTGGCTGCTGCTGCTTGCTGCTGCTGCTGCTTGCTGCTGCTGCTTGCTGCTGCTGCTGCTGCTGCTTGCTGCTGCTGCTTGCTGCTGCTTGCTGCTGCTGCTGCAACTGCTGCTTGCTGCTGCTGCTTCTTGCTGCTGCTGCTTCTTGCTGCTGCTGCTGCTTGCTGCTGCTGCTGCTTGCTGCTGCTGCTGCTGCTGCTGCTGCTTGATGCTGCTGCTGCTGCTGCTTGCTGCGGCTGCTTGCTGCTGCTGCTGCTTGCTGCTGCTGCTTGCTGCTGCTTGCTGCTGCTGCTGCTCCTGCTCCTGCTCCTGCTGCTGCTGCTTCTTGCTGCTGCTGCTGCTTGCTGCTGTTTGCTGCTGTTACTGCTGCTTGCTGCTGCTTGCTGCTGCTGCTGCTGCTGCTTGCTGCTTGCTGCTGTTGCTGCTTGCTGCTGCTGGTTGCTGCTGCTTGCTGCTGCTGCAGCTGCTGCTTGCTGCTGCTGCTGCTGGTGCTTGCTGCTGTTGCTTCTGCTTGCTGCTGATGCTGCTGCGTGCTGCTCCTGCTGCTGCTTGCTGCTGCTGCTGCTGCTGCTTGTTGCTGCTGCTGCTTGCTGCTACTGCTGCTGCTGCTTGCTGCTACTGCTGCTGCTGCTGCTGCTGCTTGCTGCTGCTGCTGGTGCTTGCTGCTGCTTGCTGCTGCTGCTGCTTGCTGCTGCTGCTGCTGCTTGCTGCTGCTGCTGCTTGCTGCTGCTGCTACTGCTTGCTGCTCCTGCTGCTTGCTGCTGCTCCTTGCTGCTGCTGCTTGCTGCTGCTGCTGCTTGCTGCTTGCTGCTGCTGCTTGCTGCTGCTGCTGCTTGCTGCTGCTGCTTCTTGCTGCTGCTGCGGCTGCTGCTTGCTGCTGCTGCTGCTGCTTGCTGCTGCTGATGCTGCTTTCTGCTGCTGCTGCTGCTTGCTGCTGCTGCTGCTGCTGGCTGCTGCTCCTGCTCCTGCTGCTGCTGCTGCTTGCTGCTGCTGCTTGCTGCTGCTGCTTCTTGCTGCTGCTGCTTCTTGCTGCTGCTGCTGCTTGCTGCTGCTGCTGCTTGCTGCTGCTGCTGCTGCTTGATGCTGCTGCTGCTGCTGCTGCTTGCTGCTGCTGCTGCTTGCTGCTGCTGCTTGCTGCTGCTGCTGCTCCTGCTCCTGCTCCTGCTCCTGCTGCTGCTGCTTGCTGCTGCTGCTTCTTGCTGCTGCTGCTTGCTGCTGTTTGCTGCTGTTGCTGCTGCTTGCTGCTGCTGCTGCTGCTTGCTGCTGCTGCAGCTGCTGCTTGCTGCTGCTGCTGCTGCTGCTGCTGCTGGTGCTTGCTGCTGTGCTTCTGCTTGCTGCTGATGCTGCTGCGTGCTGCTCCTGCTGCTGCTTGCTGCTGCTGCTGCTGCTGCTTGTTGCTGCTGCTGCTTGCTGCTACTGCTGCTGCTGCTTGCTGCTACTGCTGCTGCTGCTGCTGCTGCTTGCTGCTGCTGCTGGTGCTTGCTGCTGCTTGCTGCTGCTGCTACTGCTTGCTGCTCCTGCTGCTTGCTGCTGCTCCTTGCTGCTGCTGCTTGCTGCTGCTGCTGCTGCTGCTTGCTGCTGCTGCTGCTTCTTGCTGCTGCTGCGGCTGCTGCTTGCTGCTGCTGCTGCTGCTTGCTGCTGCTTGCTGCTGCTGCTGCTTGCTGCTGCTGCTACTTGCTGCTGCTTCTTGCTGCTGCTGCTGCTTCTTGCTGCTGCTGCTTGCTGCTGCTGCTTGCTGCTGCTGCTGCTGCTGCTGCTGCTGCTGCTGCTTGATGCTGCTGCTGCTGCTTGATGCTGCTGCTGCTGCTTGCTGCTGCTGCTGCTTGCTGATGCTGCGGCTGGTTGCTGCTGCTGCTGCTTGCTACTACTGCTTGCTGCTGCTGCTGCAGCTGCTTGCTGCTGGTGCTCCTTGCAGCAGCTGCTGCTGCTGCTGCTTGCTGCTGCTCCTGCTGCTGCTGCTTGCTGCTGCTGCTGCTTTCTGCTGCTGCTGCTACTGCTTGCTGCTGCTGCTGCTGGCTGCTGCTCCTGCTCCTGCTGCTTCTGCTGCTGCTGCTTGCTGCTGCTGCTGCTGCTTGCTGCTGCTGCTGCTGCTTGCTGCTGCTTGCTGCTTATTCTGCTGCTCCTGCTGCTGCTTGCTGCTGCTGCTGCTGCTGCTGCTTGTTGCTGCTGCTGCTTGCTGCTACTGCTGCTGCTGCTGCTTGCTGCTGCTGCTTGCTGCTACTGCTGCTGCTGCTACTGCTTGCTGCTGCTGCTGGTGCTTGCTGCTGGTGCTTTCTGCTGCTGCTGCTGCTGCTTGCTGCTGCTGCTACTGCTTGCTGCTCCTGCTGCTTGCAGCTGCTGCTGCTTGCTGCTTGCTGCTCCTGCTTGCTGCTGCTGCTGCTGCTTGCTGCTGCAGCTGCTTCTTGCTGCTGCTGCTGCTTCTTGCTGCTGCTGCTGCTTGCTGCAGCTGATGCTGCTGCTGCTTCCTGCTGCTGCTGCTGCTTGCTGCTGCCGCTTGCTGCTGCTGCTGCTTGCTGCTGCTGCTGCTTCCTACTGCTGCTGCTGCTTGCTGCTTCTGCTGCTGCTGCTTGCTGCTGCTGCTGCCGCTGCTTGCTGCTGTTGCTGCTGCTTGCTGCTGCTTGCTGCTGCTGCTGCTGCTGCTTCTTGCTGCTGCTGCTGCTTGCTGCTGCTGCTGATGCTAGCTGCTGCTGCTTGCTGCTGCTGGTGCTTGCTGCTTGCTGCTGCTGCTGCTTGCTGCTGCTGCTTCTGCTTGCTGCTGTTGCTGCTGCTGCTTGCTGCTGCTGCTGCTTCTTGCTGCTGCTGCTTGCTGCTGCTGATGCTTGCTGCTGCTGCTGCTTGCTGATGCTGCTGCTTGCTGCTGCTGCTTGCTGCTGCTGCTGCTTGCTACAGCAGCATGCTGCTGCTTGCTGCACCTGCTGCATGCTGCTGCTGCTGCTTGCTGCTGCTGCTGCTTGCTGCTGTGGCTGCTTGCTGCTGTGGCTGCTTGCTGCTGCTGCTTGCTGCTGTGGCTGCTGCTGCTTGCTGCTCCTGCTGCTGCTACTGCTGCTGCTGCTGCTGCTTGCTGCTGCTGCTGGTGCTTGCTGCTGCTTGCTGCTGCTGCTTGCTGCTGCTGCTGCTGCTGCTTGCTGCTGCTGCTACTGCTTGCTGCTCCTGCTGCTTGCTGCTGCTTGCTGCTTGCTGCTGCTGCTTGCTGCTGCTGCTGCTGCTTCTTGCTGCTGCTGCGGCTGCTGCTTGCTGCTGCTGCTGCTGCTTGCTGCAGCTGATGCTGCTGCTGCTTCCTGCTGCTGCTGCTGCTGCTGCTGCTGCTTGCTGCCGCTTGCTGCTGCTGCTTGCTGCTGCTGCTGCTTCCTGCTGCTGCTGCTGCTGCTGCTGTTTGCTGCTTCTGCTGCTGCTGCTGCTTGCTGCTGCTGCTGCCGCTGCTTGCTGCTGCTGCTGCTGCTGCTGCTTTCTGCTGCTGCTGCTGCTTCTTGCTGCTGTTGCTTGATGCTGCTGCTGCTGCTGCTTGCTGCTGCTGGTACTGCTTGCTGCTGCTGCTGCTGCTGCTTGCTTCTGCTGCTACTTGCTGCTGCTGCTCCTTGCTGCTGCTGCTGCTGCTTGCTGCTGCTGCTGCTGCTGCTTGCTGCTGCAACTGCTGCTGCTGCAGCTGCTGCTTGCTGCTCCTGCAGCTACTTGCTGCTGCTGCTGGTTCTTGCTGCTGCTTGCTGCTGCTGCTGCTTGCTGCTGCTGCTTTCTGCAGCTGCTGCTTGCTGCTGCTCCTTGCTGCTGCTGCTTGCTGCTTCAACTGCTGCTGCTTGCTGCTGCTGCTGCATGCTGCTGCTGCTGCTGCTGCAGCTGCTTGCTGCTGCTGCTGCTTGCTGCTGCTGCTGCTTGCTGCTGCTGCTGCTGCTTGCTGCTGCTGCTGCTGCTGCTGCTTGCTGCTGCTGCTGCTACTGCTTGCTGCTGCTGCTTGCTGCTGCTGCTCCTTGCTGCTACTGCTCCTTGCTGCTGCTGCTGCTTCTGCTGCTGCTGCTGCTTGCTGCTGCTTGGTGCTGCTGCTGCAACTGCTGCTTGCTGCTGCTGCTTGCTGCTGCTGCTTCTTGCTGCTGCTGCTTCTTGCTGCTGCTGCTGCTTGCTGCTGCTGCTGCTGCTTGCTGCTGCTGCTGCTGCTTGATGCTGCTGCTGCTGCTGCTTGCTGCTGCTGCTTGCTGCTGCTTGCTGCTGCTGCTTGCTGCTGCTGCTGCTCCTGCTCCTGCTCCTGCTGCTGCTGCTTGCTGCTGCTGCTTCTTGCTGCTGCTGCTGCTTGCTGCTGTTTGCTGCTGTTGCTGCTTCTTGCTGCTGCTGCTGCTGCTGCTTGCTGCTTGCTGCTGCTGCTGCTTGCTGCTGCTGCTGGTTGCTGCTGCTGCTTGGTGCTGCTGCTTGCTGCTGCTGCAGCTGCTGCTGCTGGTGCTTGCTGCTGTTGCTGCTGCTTGCTGCTGATGCTGCTGCGTGCTGCTCCTGCTGCTGCTTGCTGCTGCTGCTGCTGCTTGTTGCTGCTGCTGCTTGCTGCTACTGCTGCTGCTGCTTGCTGCTAATGCTGCTGCTGCTGCTGCTTGCTGCTGCTGCTGCTTGCTGCTGCTGCTGCTGGTGCTTGCTGGTGCTTGCTGCTGCTGCTGCTTGCTGCTGCTGCTACTGCTTGCTGCTCCTGCTGCTTGCTGCTGCTCCTTGCTGCTGCTGCTTGCTGCTGCTGGTGCTTGCTGCTTGCTGCTGCTGCTTGCTGCTGCTGCTGCTGCTTGCTGCTGCTGCTGCTTCTTGCTGCTGCTGCGGCTGCTGCTTGCTGCTGCTGCTGCTGCTTGCTGCAGCTGATGCTGCTGCTGCTTCCTGCTGCTGCTGCTGCTTGCTGCTGCTGCTTGCTGCTGCCGCTTGCTGCTGCTGCTGCTTCCTGCTGCTGCTGCTGCTTGCTGCTTCTGCTGCTGCCGCTGCTTGCTGCTGTTGCTGCTGCTTGCTGCTGCTGCTGCTGCTTCTTGCTGCTGCTGCTGCTGCTGCTGCTGCCGCTGCTTGCTGCTGTTGCTGCTGCTTGCTGCTGCTGCTGCTGCTTCTTGCTGCTGCTGCTGCTTCTTGCTGCTGCTGCTTGCTGCTGCTGCTGCTTGCTGCTGCGGCTGCTGCTGCTTGCTCCTGCTCCTGCTGCTGCTTGCTGCTGCTGGTGCTTGCTGCTTGCTGCTGCTGCTGCTGCTGGTGCATGCTGCTGCTGCTGCTGCTGCTGCTGCTTGCTGCTGTTGCTGCTGCTGCTGCTGCTTGCAGCTGCTGCTGCTTCTTGCTGCCGCTGCTTGCTGCTGCTGCTTGCTGCTGCTGCTTGCTGATGCTGCTGCTTGCTGCTGCTGCTTGCTGCTGCTGCTGCTTGCTGCTACTGCTTGCTGCTGCTGCTGCTTGCTGCTCCTGCTGCATGCTGCTGCTCTCTGCTGCGGCTGCTACTGCTTGCTGCTCCTGCTGCTGCTTGCTGCTGCTGCTGCTTCTTGCTGCTGCTGCTGCTGCTGCTTGATGCTGCTGCTGCTGCTCTCTGCAGCTGCTGCTTGCTGCTGATGCTGCTGCTGCAGCTGCTTGCTGCTGCTGCTGCTTGCTGCTGGTGCTGCTTGCTGCTGCTGCTTGCTGCTGCTGCTGCTTGCTGCTGCTGCTGCTTGCTGCTACTGCTTGCTGCTGCTGCTTGCTGCTCCTGCTGCATGCTGCTGCTGCTGCTTGCTGCTGCTGCTCTCTGCTGCGGCTGCTGCTGCTTGCTGCTGCTTGCTGCTCCTGCTGCTGCTTGCTGCTGACTGCTGCTGCTGCTGCTGCTTGCTGCTGTTGCTGCTGCTGCTGCTTGCAGCTGCTGCTGCTTCTTGCTGCTGCTGCTTGCTGCTGCTGCTGCTTGCTGCTGCTGCTGCTTCCTGCTGCTGCTGCTTGCTGCTGCTGCTTGCTGCTGCTGCTGCTGCTTCTTGCTGCTGCTGCTGCTGCTGCTGCTGCCGCTGCTTGCTGCTGTTGCTGCTGCTTGCTGCTGCTGCTGCTGCTTCTTGCTGCTGCTGCTGCTTCTTGCTGCTGCTGCTTGCTGCTGCTGCTGCTTGCTGCTGCGGCTGCTGCTGCTTGCTCCTGCTCCTGCTGCTGCTTGCTGCTGCTGGTGCTTGCTGCTTGCTGCTGCTGCTGCTGCTGGTGCATGCTGCTGCTGCTGCTGCTGCTGCTGCTTGCTGCTGTTGCTGCTGCTGCTGCTGCTTGCAGCTGCTGCTGCTTCTTGCTGCCGCTGCTTGCTGCTGCTGCTTGCTGCTGCTGCTTGCTGATGCTGCTGCTTGCTGCTGCTGCTTGCTGCTGCTGCTGCTTGCTGCTGCTGCTGCTTGCTGCTACTGCTTGCTGCTGCTGCTGCTTGCTGCTCCTGCTGCATGCTGCTGCTCTCTGCTGCGGCTGCTACTGCTTGCTGCTCCTGCTGCTGCTTGCTGCTGCTGCTGCTTCTTGCTGCTGCTGCTGCTGCTGCTTGATGCTGCTGCTGCTGCTCTCTGCAGCTGCTGCTTGCTGCTGATGCTGCTGCTGCAGCTGCTTGCTGCTGCTGCTGCTTGCTGCTGGTGCTGCTTGCTGCTGCTGCTGCTTGCTGCTGCTGCTGCTTGCTGCTGCTGCTGCTTGCTGCTACTGCTTGCTGCTGCTGCTTGCTGCTCCTGCTGCATGCTGCTGCTGCTGCTTGCTGCTGCTGCTTGCTGCTGCTGCTCTCTGCTGCGGCTGCTGCTGCTTGCTGCTGCTTGCTGCTCCTGCTGCTGCTTGCTGCTGACTGCTGCTGCTGCTGCTGCTGCTTGATGCTGCTGCTGCTGCTGCTTTCTGCAGCTGCTGCTTGCTGCTGAAGCTGCTGCTTGCTGCTGCTGCAGCAGGTGCTTGCTGCTGCTGCTGCTTGCTGCTGCTGCTGCTACTGCTTGCTGCTGCTGCTGCTTGCTTCTGCTGCGGCTTGCTGCTGCAGCTGCTCCTTGCTGCTGCTGCTTGCTGCTGCTGCTGCTACTGCTTGCTGCTGCTGCTTGCTGCTGATGCTGCTGCTTGATGCTGTTGCTGCAGCTGCTTGCTGCTGCTTGCTGCTACTTGCTGCTGGTACTGCTTGCAGCAGCTGCTGCTGCTGCTGCTTGCTGCTTGCTGCTGCTCCTGCTGCTGCTGCTTGCTGCTGCTGCTTTCTGCTGCTGCTGCTGCTTGCTGCTGCTGCTGCTGGCTGCTGCTCCTGCTCCTGCTCCTGCTGCTGCTGCTGCTGCTTGCTGCTGCTGCTCCTTGCTGCTACTGCTCCTTGCTGCTGCTGCTGCTGCTTCTGCTGCTGCTGCTGCTTGCTGCTGCTTGCTGCTTGCTGCTGCTTGCTGCTGCTTGCTGCTGCTGCTGCTGCTGCTGCTGCTTGCTGCTGCTGCTTCTTGCTGCTGCTGCTGCTTCTTGCTGCTACTGCTGTTTGGTGCTGCTGCTGTTTGCTGCTGCTGCTGCTGCTTGCTGCTGCTGCTGTTTGATGCTGCTGCTGCTCCTTGCTGCTGCTGCAGCTGCTTGCTGCTGGTGCTGCTTGCAGCAACAGCTGCTGCTGCTGCTTGCTGCTGCTGCTTGCTGCTGCTCCTGCTGCTGCTGCTTGCTGCTGCTGCTGCTTTCTGCTGCTGCTGCTTGCTGCTGCTGCTGCTGGCTGCTGTTCCTGCTCCTGCTGCTGCTGCTGCTGCTGCTTGCTGCTGCTGCTGCTTGCTGCTGCTGCTGCTTGCTGCTGTTTGCTGCTGTTGCTGCTGCTTGCTGCTGCTTGCTGCTTGCTGCTGCCGCTGCTGCTTGCTGCTGCTGCTGCTTGCTGCTTGCTGCTGCTGCTGCTTGCTGCTGCTGCTGCTTGCTGCTGCTGCTGCTGCTGGTTGCTGCTGCTGCTTGCTGCTGCTGCTGCTGCTGCTTGCTGCTTCTTGCTGCTACTGCTTGCTGCTGCTGCTTGCTGCTCCTGCTGCATGCTGCTGCTGCTGCTTGCTGCTGCTGCTGCTTGCTGCTGCTGCTCTCTGCTGCGGCTGCTGCTGCTTGCTGCTCCTGCTGCTGCTTGCTGCTGCTGCTGCTTCTTGCTGCTGCTGCTGCTTCCTGCTGCTGCTGCTTGCTGCTGCTGCTTGATGCTGCTGCTTGCTGCTGCTGCTGCTTGCTGCTCCTGCTGCATGCTGCTGCTGCTGCTTGCTGCTGCTGCTTGCTGCTGGTGCTGCTTGCGGCTCCTGCTGCTGCTTGCTGCTGCTTGCTGCTGCTTGCTGCTGCTTGCTGCTGCTTCTTGCTGCTACTGCTGTTTGGTGCTGCTGCTGTTTGCTGCTGCTGCTGCTGCTTGCTGCTGCTGCTGCTTGATGCTGCTGCTGCGGCTTGCTGCTGCTGCTGCTTGCTGATGCTGCGGCTGGTTGCTGCTGCTGCTGCTCCTTGCTGCTGCTGCTTGCTGCTGCTGCAGCAGCTGCTTGCTGCTGGTGCTCCTTGCAGCAGCTTCTGCTGCTGCTGCTTGCTGCTGCTTGCTGCTGCTTGCTGCTGCTGCTGCTTTCTGCTGCTGCTGCTTGCTGCTGCTGCTGCTGGCTGCTGCTCCTGCTCCTGCTGCTGCTGCTGCTGCTGCTGCTTGCTGCTGCTGCTTGCTGCTGTTTGCTGCTGTTGCTGCTGCTTGCTGCTGCTTGCTGCTTGCTGCTTGCTGCTGCTGCTGCTGCTTGCTGCTTGCTGCTGCTGCTGCTTGCTGCTGCTGCTGCTGGTTGCTGCTGCTGCTTGCTGCTGCTGCTGCTGCTGCTGCTTGCTGCTGCTTGCTGCTACTGCTTGCTGCTGCTGCTTGCTGCTCCTGCTGCATGCTGCTGCTGCTGCTTGCTGCTGCTGCTGCTTGCTGCTGCTGCTCTCTGCTGCGGCTGCTGCTGCTTGCTGCTGCTTGCTGCTGCTGCTGCTTCTTGCTGCTGCTACTGCTGATTGCTGCTGCTGCTGCTTGCTGCTGTTGCTGCTGCTGCTGCTTGCAGCTGCTGCTGCTTCTTGCTGCTGCTGCTTGCTGCTGCTGCTGCTTCCTGCTGCTGCTGCTTGCTGCTGCTCCTGCTGCTGCTTGCTGCTGCTGCTGCTTGCTGCTCCTGCTGCATGCTGCTGCTGCTGCTTGCTGCTGCTGCTGCTTGCTGCTGGTGCTGCTTGCTGCTCCTGCTGCTGCTTGCTGCTGCTGCTGCTTCTTGCTGCTGCTGCTTGATGCTGCTGCTGCTGCTTTCTGCAGCTGCTGCTTGCTGCTGAAGCTGCTGCTTGCTGCTGCTGCTGCTGCAGGTGCTTGCTGCTGCTGCTTTCTGCTGCGGCTGCTGCTGCTGCTTGCTGCTGCTGCTGCTGCTTGCTTCTGCTGCGGCTTGCTGCTGCTGCTGCTTCCTGCTGCTGCTGCTGATGCTGCTGCTGCTTGCTGCAGCTGATGCTGCTGCTGCTGCTGATGCTTGCTGCTGCCGCTTGCTGCTGCTGCTGCTGCTTCCTGCTGCTGCTGCTGCTGCTGCTTGCTGCTTCTGCTGCTGCTGCTGCTGCTGCTGCTGCTGCTTGCTGCTGCTGCTGCTGCTTCTTGCTGCTGCTGCTTGCTGCTGCTGCTGCTTGCTGCTGCTGCTTGCTGCTGCTGGTGCTTGCTATTTGCTGCTGCTGCTGCTGGTGCATGCTGCTGCTGCTGCTTGCTGCTGCTGCTGCTGCTTCTGCTTGCTGCTGCTGCTGCTGCTGCTTGCAGCTGCTGCTGCTTCTTGCTGCTGCTGCTTGCTGCTGCTGCTGCTTCTTGCTGCTGCTGCTTGCTGCTGCTGATGCTTGCTGCTGCTGCTGCTTGCTGCTTGATGATGCTGCTGCTTGCTGCTGCTGCTTGCTGCTGCTGCTTGCTGCTGCTGCTGCTTGCTGCTGCTGCTGCTTGCTGCTGCTGCTGCTTGCTGCTACTGCTTGCTGCTGCTGCTTGCTGCACCTGCTGCATGCTGCTGCAGCTGCTTGCTGCTGCTGCTGCTTCCTGCTGCTGCTGCTTGCTGCTGCTGCTTGCTGCTGCTGCTGCTTGCTGCTGCTGCTCCTTGCTGCTACTGCTCCTTGCTGCTGCTGCTGCTGCTTCTGCTGCTGCTGCTGCTTGCTGCTGCTTGCTGCTGCTTGCTGCTGCTGCTGCTGCTGCTTGCTGCTGCTGCTTCTTGCTGCTGCTGCTGCTTCTTGCTGCTACTGCTGTTTGGTGCTGCTGCTGTTTGCTGCTGCTGCTGCTGCTTCCTGCAGCTGCTGTTTGATGCTGCTGCTGCGGCTTGCTGCTGCTGCTTGCTGATGCTGCGGCTGGTTGCTGCTGCTGCTGCTCCTTGCTGCTGCTGCTTGCTGCTGCTGCTGCAGCTGCTTGCTGCTGGTGCTGCTTGCAGCAGCAGCTGCTGCTGCTGCTTGCTGCTGCTGCTTGCTGCTGCTCCTGCTGCTGCTGCTTGCTGCTGCTGCTGCTTTCTGCTGCTGCTGCTTGCTGCTGCTGCTGCTGGCTGCTGCTCCTGCTCCTGCTGCTGCTGCTGCTGCTGCTGCTTGCTGCTGCTGCTTGCTGCTGTTTGCTGCTGTTGCTGCTGCTTGCTGCTGCTTGCTGCTTGCTGCTGCCGCTGCTGCTTGCTGCTGCTGCTGCTGCTTGCTGCTTGCTGCTGCTGCTGCTTGCTGCTGCTGCTGCTGCTGCTGGTTGCTGCTGCTGCTTGCCGCTGCTGCTGCTGCTGCTTGCTGCTTCTTGCTGCTACTGCTTGCTGCTGCTGCTTGCTGCTCCTGCTGCATGCTGCTGCTGCTGCTTGCTGCTGCTGCTGCTTGCTGCTGCTGCTCTCTGCTGCGGCTCCTGCTGCTTGCTGCTCCTGCTGCTGCTTGCTGCTGCTGCTGCTTCTTGCTGCTGCTGCTGCTTCCTGCTGCTGCTGCTTGCTGCTGCTGCTTGATGCTGCTGCTTGCTGCTGCTGCTGCTTGCTGCTCCTGCTGCATGCTGCTGCTGCTGCTTGCTGCTGCTGCTTGCTGCTGGTGCTGCTTGCTGCTCCTGCTGCTGCTTGCTGCTGCTTGCTGCTGCTTCTTGCTGCTACTGCTGTTTGGTGCTGCTGCTGTTTGCTGCTGCTGCTACTGCTTGCTGCTGCTGCTGCTTGATGCTGCTGCTGCGGCTTGCTGCTGCTGCTGCTTGCTGATGCTGCGGCTGGCTGCTGCTGCTGCTGCTTGCTGCTGCTGCTGCTCCTTGCTGCTGCTGCTTGCTGCTGCTGCAGCAGCTGCTTGCTGCTGGTGCTCCTTGCAGCAGCTTCTGCTGCTGCTGCTTGCTGCTGCTTGCTGCTGCTTGCTGCTGCTGCTGCTTTCTGCTGCTGCTGCTTGCTGCTGCTGCTGCTGGCTGCTGCTCCTGCTGCTGCTGCTGCTGCTGCTTGCTGCTGCTGCTTGCTGCTGTTTGCTGCTGTTGCTGCTGCTTGCTGCTTGCTGCTGCTGCTGCTGCTTGCTGCTTGCTGCTGCTGCTGCTTGCTGCTGCTGCTGCTGGTTGCTGCTGCTGCTTGCTGCTGCTTGCTGCTACTGCTTGCTGCTGCTGCTGCTGCTTGCTGCTCCTGCTGCATGCTGCTGCTGCTGCTTGCTGCTGCTGCTGCTTGCTGCTGCTGCTCTCTGCTGCGGCTGCTGCTGCTTGCTGCTGCTTGCTGCTGCTGCTGCTTCTTGCTGCTGCTACTGCTGATTGCTGCTGCTGCTGCTTGCTGCTGTTGCTGCTGCTGCTGCTGCTTGCAGCTGCTGCTGCTTCTTGCTGCTGCTGCTTGCTGCTGCTGCTGCTGGCTGCTGCTGCTGCTTCCTGCTGCTGCTGCTTGCTGCTGCTGCTGCTTGCTGCTCCTGCTGCATGCTGCTGCTGCTGCTTGCTGCTGCTGCTGCTTGCTGCTGGTGCTGCTTGCTGCTCCTGCTGCTGCTTGCTGCTGCTGCTGCTTCTTGCTGCTGCTGCTTGATGCTGCTGCTGCTGCTTTCTGCAGCTGCTGCTTGCTGCTGAAGCTGCTGCTTGCTGCTGCTGCTGCTGCAGGTGCTTGCTGCTGCTGCTTTCTGCTGCGGCTGCTGCTGCTGCTTGCTGCTGCTGCTGCTGCTGCTTGCTGCTTGCTGCTGCTGCTGCTTGCTTCTGCTGCGGCTTGCTGCTGCTGCTGCTTCCTGCTGCTGCTGCTGATGCTGCTGCTGCTTGCTGCAGCTGATGCTGCTGCTGCTGCCTGCTGCTGCTGCTGATGCTTGCTGCTGCCGCTTGCTGCTGCTGCTGCTTCCTGCTGCTGCTGCTGCTGCTTGCTGCTTCTGCTGCTGCTGCTGCCGCTGCTTGCTGCTGCTGCTGCTGCTGCTTGCTGCTGCTGCTGCTTCTTGCTGCTGCTGCTTGCTGCTGCTGCTGCTTGCTGCTGCTGGTGCTTGCTATTTGCTGCTGCTGCTGCTGGTGCATGCTGCTGCTGCTGCTTGCTGCTGCTGCTGCTGCTGCTGCTTCTGCTTGCTGCTGCTGCTGCTGCTTGCAGCTGCTGCTGCTTCTTGCTGCTGCTGCTTGCTGCTGCTGCTGCTTCTTGCTGCTGCTGCTTGCTGCTGCTGATGCTTGCTGCTGCTGCTGCTGCTTGCTGCTTGATGATGCTGCTGCTTGCTGCTGCTGCTTGCTGCTGCTGCTGCTTGCTGCTGCTGCTGCTTGCTGCTACTGCTTGCTGCTGCTGCTTGCTGCACCTGCTGCATGCTGCTGCTGCTGCTGCTTCCTGCTGCTGCTGCTGCTTGCTGCTGCTGCTTGCTGCTGCTGCTGCTTGCTGCTCCTGCTGCATGCTTCTGCTGCTGCTGCTGCTTGCTGCTGGTGCTGCTTGCTGCTCCTGCTGCTGCTTGCTGCTGCTGCTGCTTCTTGCTGCTGCTGCTTGATGCTGCTGCTGCTGCTGCTGCTTTCTGCAGCTGCTGCTTGCTGCTGAAGCTGCTGCTTGCTGCTGAAGCTGCTGCTTGCTGCTGCTGCAGCAGGTGCTTGCTGCTGCTGCTGCTTGCTGCTGCTGCTTGCTGCTGCTGCTGCTACTGCTTGCTGCTGCTGCTGCTTGCTTCTGCTGCGGCTTGCTGCTGCAGCTGCTCCTTGCTGCTGCTGCTTGCTGCTGCTGCTGCTACTGCTTGCTGCTGCTGCTTGCTGCTGGTGCTGCTGCTTGCTGCTGATGCTGCTGCTTGATGCTGTTGCTGCAGCTGCTTGCTGCTGCTTGCTGCTACTTGCTGCTGGTGCTGCTTGCAGCAGCTGCTGCTGCTGCTGCTTGCTGCTTGCTGCTGCTGCTTGCTGCTGCTCCTGCTGCTGCTGCTTGCTGCTGCTGCTGCTGCTTTCTGCTGCTGCTGCTGCTGCGTTCTGCTGCTGCTGCTGCTGCTTGCTGCTGCTGCTGCTGGCTGCTGCTCCTGCTCCTGCTCCTGCTGCTGCTGCTGCTGCTTGCTGCTGCTGCTCCTTGCTGCTACTGCTCCTTGCTGCTGCTGCTGCTGCTGCTGCTTCTGCTGCTGCTGCTGCTTGCTGCTGCTGCTTGCTGCTGCCGCTTGCTGCTGCTGCTGCTTCCTGCTGCTGCTGCTGCTTGCTGCTTCTGCTGCTGCCGCTGCTTGCTGCTGTTGCTGCTGCTTGCTGCTGCTGCTGCTGCTTCTTGCTGCTGCTGCTGCTGCTGCTGCCGCTGCTTGCTGCTGTTGCTGCTGCTTGCTGCTGCTGCTGCTGCTTCTTGCTGCTGCTGCTGCTTCTTGCTGCTGCTGCTGCTTCTTGCTGCTGCTGCTTGCTGCTGCTGCTGCTTGCTCCTGCTCCTGCTGCTGCTTGCTGCTGCTGGTGCTTGCTGCTTGCTGCTGCTGCTGCTGCTGGTGCATGCTGCTGCTGCTGCTGCTGCTGCTGCTGCTTGCTGCTGTTGCTGCTGCTGCTGCTTGCAGCTGCTGCTGCTTCTTGCTGCCGCTGCTTGCTGCTGCTGCTTGCTGCTGCTGCTTGCTGATGCTGCTGCTTGCTGCTGCTGCTTGCTGCTGCTGCTGCTTGCTGCTGCTTGCTGCTACTGCTTGCTGCTGCTGCTGCTTGCTGCTCCTGCTGCATGCTGCTGCTCTCTGCTGCGGCTGCTGCTGCTTGCTGCTCCTGCTGCTGCTTGCTGCTGCTGCTGCTTGCTGTTGCTGCTGCTTCTTGCTGCTGCTGCTGCTGCTTGATGCTGCTGCTGCTGCTCTCTGCAGCTGCTGCTTGCTGCTGATGCTGCTGCTGCAGCTGCTTGCTGCTGCTGCTGCTTGCTGCTGGTGCTGCTTGCTGCTGCTGCTTGCTGCTGCTGCTGCTGCTGCTTGCTGCTGCTGCTGCTTGCTGCTACTGCTTGCTGCTGCTGCTTGCTGCTCCTGCTGCATGCTGCTGCTGCTGCTTGCTGCTGCTGCTTGCTGCTGCTGCTGCTTGCTGCTGCTGCTTGCTGCTGCTGCTGCTTGCTGCTACTGCTTGCTGCTGCTGCTTGCTGCTCCTGCTGCATGCTGCTGCTGCTGCTTGCTGCTGCTGCTTGCTGCTGCTGCTCTCTGCTGCGGCTGCTGCTGCTTGCTGCTGCTTGCTGCTCCTGCTGCTGCTTGCTGCTGATTGCTGCTGCTGCTGCTTGCTGCTGTTGCTGCTGCTGCTGCTTGCAGCTGCTGCTGCTTCTTGCTGCTGCTGCTTGCTGCTGCTGCTGCTTGCTGCTGCTGCTGCTTCCTGCTGCTGCTGCTTGCTGCTGCTGCTGCTTGCTGCTCCTGCTGCATGCTTCTGCTGCTGCTTGCTGCTGCTGCTGCTTGCTGCTCCTGCTGCTTGCTGCTCCTGCTGCTGCTTGCTGCTGCTGCTGCTGCTGCTGCTGCTGCTGCTTTCTGCAGCTGCTGCTTGCTGCTGAAGCTGCTGCTTGCTGCTGCTGCAGCAGGTGCTTGCTGCTGCTGCTGCTTGCTGCTGCTGCTTGCTGCTGCTGCTGCTACTGCTTGCTGCTGCTGCTGCTGCTTGCTTCTGCTGCGGCTTGCTGCTGCAGCTGCTCCTTGCTGCTGCTGCTTGCTGCTGCTGCTGCTACTGCTTGCTGCTGCTGCTTGCTGCTGCTGCTGCTGCTGCTTGCTGCTGATGCTGCTGCTTGATGCTGTTGCTGCAGCTGCTTGCTGCTGCTTGCTGCTACTTGCTGCTGGTGCTGCTTGCAGCAGCTGCTGCTGCTGCTGCTTGCTGCTTGCTGCTGCTGCTTGCTGCTGCTCCTGCTGCTGCTGCTTGCTGCTGCTGCTGCTGCTTTCTGCTGCTGCTGCTGCTGCTTTCTGCTGCTGCTGCTGCTGCTGCTTGCTGCTGCTGCTGCTGGCTGCTGCTACTGCTCCTGCTCCTGCTGCTGCTGCTGCTGCTTGCTGCTGCTGCTCCTTGCTGCTACTGCTCCTTGCTGCTGCTGCTGCTGCTTCTGCTGCTGCTGCTTGCTGCTGCTTGCTGCTTGCTGCTGCTTGCTGCTGCTTGCTGCTGCTGCTGCTGCTGCTGCTTGCTGCTGCTGCTTCTTGCTGCTGCTGCTGCTTCTTGCTGCTACTGCTGTTTGGTGCTGCTGCTGTTTGCTGCTGCTGCTGCTGCTTGCTGCTGCTGCTGTTTGATGCTGCTGCTGCGGCTTGCTGCTGCTGCTTGCTGATGCTGCGGCTGGTTGCTGCTGCTGCTGCTCCTTGCTGCTGCTGCTTGCTGCTGCTGCTGCAGCTGCTTGCTGCTGGTGCTGCTTGCAGCAGCAGCTGCTGCTGCTGCTTGCTGCTGCTGCTTGCTGCTGCTCCTGCTGCTGCTTGCTGCTGCTGCTTTCTGCTGCTGCTGCTTGCTGCTGCTGCTGCTGGCTGCTGCTCCTGCTCCTGCTGCTGCTGCTGCTGCTGCTTGCTGCTTGCTGCTGTTTGCTGCTGTTGCTGCTGCTTGCTGCTGCTTGCTGCTGCCGCTGCTGCTTGCTGCTGCTGCTGCTGCTTTCTGCTTGCTGCTGCTGCTGCTTGCTGCTGCTGCTTGCTGCTGGTTGCTGCTGCTGCTGCTGCTGCTGCTGCTTGCTGCTTCTTGCTGCTACTGCTTGCTGCTGCTGCTTGCTGCTCCTGCTGCATGCTGCTGCTGCTGCTTGCTGCTGCTGCTGCTTGCTGCTGCTTCTCTCTGCTGCGGCTGCTGCTGCTTGCTGCTCCTGCTGCTGCTTGCTGCTGCTGCTGCTTCTTGCTGCTGCTGCTGCTTCCTGCTGCTGCTGCTTGCTGCTGCTGCTTGATGCTGCTGCTTGCTGCTGCTGCTGCTTGCTGCTCCTGCTGCATGCTGCTGCTGCTGCTGCTTGCTGCTGCTGCTTGCTGCTGGTGCTGCTTGCTGCTCCTGCTGCTGCTTGCTGCTTGGTGCTGCTTGCTGCTGCTGCTTGCTGCTGCTGCTTCTTGCTGCTGCTGCTGCTGCTGCTGCTTCTTGCTGCTACTGCTGTTTGGTGCTGCTGCTGTTTGCTGCTGCTGCTGCTGCTTGCTGCTGCTGCTGCTTGATGCTGCTGCTGCGGCTTGCTGCTGCTGCTGCTTGCTGATGCTGCGGCTGGTTGCTGCTGCTGCTGCTCCTTGCTGCTGCTGCTTGCTGCTGCTGCTGCAGCTGCTTGCTGCTGGTGCTCCTTGCAGCAGCTGCTGCTGCTGCTGCTTGCTGCTGCTGCTGCTTGCTGCTGCTTGCTGCTGCTGCTGCTTTCTGCTGCTGCTGCTTGCTGCTGCTGCTGCTGCTGCTGCTGCTGCTGCTGCTTGCTGCTGTTTGCTGCTGTTGCTGCTGCTTGCTGCTGCTTGCTGCTTGCTGCTTGCTGCTGCTGCTGCTGCTTGCTGCTTGCTGCTGCTGCTGCTTGCTGCTGCTGCTGCTGGTTGCTGCTGCTGCTTGCTGCTGCTGCTGCTGCTGCTGCTTGCTGCTGCTTGCTGCTACTGCTTGCTGCTGCTGCTGCTTGCTGCTCCTGCTGCATGCTGCTGCTGCTGCTTGCTGCTGCTGCTGCTTGCTGCTGCTGCTCTCTGCTGCGGCTGCTGCTGCTTGCTGCTGCTTGCTGCTGCTGCTGCTTCTTGCTGCTGCTACTGCTGATTGCTGCTGCTGCTGCTTGCTGCTGTTGCTGCTGCTTCTTGCTGCTGCTGCTTGCTGCTGCTGCTGCTTGCTGCTGCTGCTTCCTGCTGCTGCTGCTTGCTGCTGCTGCTGCTGCTGCTTGCTGCTGCTGCTGCTTGCTGCTCCTGCTGCATGCTGCTGCTGCTGCTTGCTGCTGCTGCTGCTTGCTGCTGGTGCTGCTTGCTGCTCCTGCTGCTGCTTGCTGCTGCTGCTTCTTGCTGCTGCTGCTTGATGCTGCTGCTGCTGCTTTCTGCAGCTGCTGCTTGCTGCTGAAGCTGCTGCTTGCTGCTGCTGCTGCTGCAGGTGCTTGCTGCTGCTGCTTTCTGCTGCGGCTGCTGCTGCTGCTTGCTGCTGCTGCTACTCGCTTGCTGCTGCTGCTGCTTGCTTCTGCTGCGGCTTGCTGCTGCTGCTGCTTCCTGCTGCTGCTGCTGATGCTGCTGCTGCTTGCTGCAGCTGATGCTGCTGCTGCTGCCTGCTGCTGCTGCTGATGCTTGCTGCTGCCGCTTGCTGCTGCTGCTGCTGCTTCCTGCTGCTGCTGCTGCTGCTTGCTGCTTCTGCTTCTGCTGCTGCCGCTGCTTGCTGCTGCTGCTGCTGCTGCTGCTTGCTGCTGCTGCTGCTGCTTCTTGCTGCTGCTGCTTGCTGCTGCTGCTGCTTGCTGCTGCTGCTTGCTGCTGCTGGTGCTTGCTATTTGCTGCTGCTGCTGCTGGTGCATGCTGCTGCTGCTGCTTGCTGCTGCTGCTGCTGATTGCTGCTGCTGCTTCTGCTTGCTGCTGCTGCTGCTGCTGCTTGCAGCTGCTGCTGCTTCTTGCTGCTGCTGCTTGCTGCTGCTGCTGCTTCTTGCTGCTGCTGCTTGCTGCTGCTGATGCTTGCTGCTGCTGCTGCTTGCTGCTTGATGATGCTGCTGCTTGCTGCTGTTGCTTGCTGCTGCTGCTTGCTGCTGCTGCTGCTTGCTGCTACTGCTTGCTGCTGCTGCTTGCTGCACCTGCTGCATGCTGCTGCTGCTGCTTGCTGCTGCTGCTGCTTCCTGCTGCTGCTGCTTGCTGCTGCTGCTTGCTGCTGCTGCTGCTTGCTGCTCCTGCTGCATGCTTCTGCTGCTGCTTGCTGCTGCTGCTGCTTGCTGCTGGTGCTGCTTGCTGCTCCTGCTGCTGCTTGCTGCTGCTGCTGCTTCTTGCTGCTGCTGCTTGATGCTGCTGCTGCTGCTGCTGCTGCTTTCTGCAGCTGCTGCTTGCTGCTGTAGCTGCTGCTTGCTGCTGAAGCTGCTGCTTGCTGCTGCTGCAGCAGGTGCTTGCTGCTGCTGCTGCTTGCTGCTGCTGCTTGCTGCTGCTGCTGCTACTGCTTGCTGCTGCTGCTGCTTGCTTCTGCTGCGGCTTGCTGCTGCAGCTGCTCCTTGCTGCTGCTGCTTGCTGCTGCTGCTGCTACTGCTTGCTGCTGCTGCTTGCTGCTGCTGCTGCTTGCTGCTGATGCTGCTGCTTGATGCTGTTGCTGCTGCTGCTATCTGCTGCTGCTGCTGCTGCTTGCTGCTGCTGCTGCTGGCTGCTGCTCCTGCTCCTGCTCCTGCTGCTGCTGCTGCTGCTTGCTGCTGCTGCTCCTTGCTGCTACTGCTCCTTGCTGCTGCTGCTGCTGCTTCTGCTGCTGCTGCTGCTTGCTGCTTGCTGCTGCTTGCTGCTGCTGCTGCTGCTGCTGCTGCTTGCTACTGCTGCTTCTTGCTGCTGCTGCTGCTTCTTGCTGCTACTGCTGTTTGGTGCTGCTGCTGTTTGCTGCTGCTGCTGCTGCTGCTGCTTGCTGCTGCTGCTGTTTGATGCTGCTGCTGCGGCTTGCTGCTGCTGCTTGCTGATGCTGCGGCTGGTTGCTGCTGCTGCTGCTCCTTGCTGCTGCTGCTTGCTGCTGCTGCTGCAGCTGCTTGCTGCTGGTGCTGCTTGCAGCAGCAGCTGCTGCTGCTGCTTGCTGCTGCTGCTTGCTGCTGCTCCTGCTGCTGCTGCTTGCTGCTGCTGCTGCTTGCTGCTGCTGCTGCTGGCTGCTGCTCCTGCTCCTGCTGCTCCTGCTCCTGCTGCTGCTGGTGCTGCTTGCTGCTGCTGCTGCTTGCTGCTGTTTGCTGCTGTTGCTGCTGCTTGCTGCTGCTTGCTGCTTGCTGCTGCCGCTGCTGCTTGCTTCTGCTGCTGCTGCTTGCTGCTTGCTGCTGCTGCTGCTGCTGCTGGTTGCTGCTGCTGCTTGCTGCTGCTGCTGCTTGCTGCTTCTTGCTGCTACTGCTTGCTGCTGCTGCTGCTTGCTGCTCCTGCTGCATGCTGCTGCTGCTGCTTGCTGCTGCTGCTCTCTGCTGCGGCTGCTGCTGCTTGCTGCTCCTGCTGCTGCTTGCTGCTGCTGCTGCTTCTTGCTGCTGCTGCTGCTTCCTGCTGCTGCTGCTTGCTGCTGCTGCTTGCTGCTGCTGTTGCTTGCTGCTCCTGCTGCATGCTGCTGCTGCTGCTTGCTGCTGCTGCTTGCTGCTGGTGCTGCTTGCTGCTCCTGCTGCTGCTTGCTGCTTGCTGCTGCTTGCTGCTGCTGCTTGCTGCTGCTGCTTCTTGCTGCTGCTGCTGCTGCTTCTTGCTGCTACTGCTGTTTGGTGCTGCTGCTGTTTGCTGCTGCTGCTGCTGCTTGCTGCTGCTGCTGCTGCTTGATGCTGCTGCTGCGGCTTGCTGCTGCTGCTGCTTGCTGATGCTGCGGCTGGTTGCTGCTGCTGCTGCTCCTTGCTGCTGCTGCTGCTGCAGCTGCTTGCTGCTGGTGCTCCTTGCAGCAGCTGCTGCTGCTGCTGCTTGCTGCTGCTGCTGCTTGCTGCTGCTGCTTTCTGCTGCTGCTGCTTGCTGCTGCTGCTGCTGGCTGCTGCTCCTGCTCCTGCTGCTGCTGCTGCTGCTTGCTGCTGCTGCTTGCTGCGTTTGCTGCTGTTGCTGCTGCTTGCTGCTGCTTGCTGCTTGCTGCTTGCTGCTGCTGCTGCTGCTTGCTGCTGCTGCTGCTTGCTGCTCCTGCTGCATGCTGCTGCTGCTGCTTGCTGCTGCTGCTGCTTGCTGCTGGTGCTGCTTGCTGCTCCTGCTGCTGCTTGCTGCTGCTGCTTCTTGCTGCTGCTGCTTGATGCTGCTGCTGCTGCTTTCTGCAGCTGCTGCTTGCTGCTGAAGCTGCTGCTTGCTGCTGCTGCTGCTGCAGGTGCTTGCTGCTGCTGCTTTCTGCTGCGGCTGCTGCTGTTGCTTGCTGCTGCTGCTGCTTGCTGCTGCTGCTACTGCTTGCTGCTGCTGCTGCTTGCTTCTGCTGCGGCTTGCTGCTGCTGCTGCTTCCTGCTGCTGCTGCTGATGCTGCTGCTGCTTGCTGCAGCTGATGCTGCTGCTGCTGCCTGCTGCTGCTGCTGATGCTTTCTGCTGCCGCTTGCTGCTGCTGCTGCTGCTTCCTGCTGCTGCTGCTGCTGCTTGCTGCTTCTGCTTCTGCTGCTGCCGCTGCTTGCTGCTGCTGCTGCTGCTGCTTGCTGCTGCTGCTGCTGCTTCTTGCTGCTGCTGCTTGCTGCTGCTGCTGCTTGCTGCTGCTGCTTGCTGCTGCTGGTGCTTGCTATTTGCTGCTGCTGCTGCTGCTGCTTGCTGCTGCTGCTGCTGATTGCTGCTGCTGCTTCTGCTTGCTGCTGCTGCTGCTGCTGCTTGCAGCTGCTGCTGCTCCTTTTTCTGCTGCTGCTTGCTGCTGCTGCTGCTTCTTGCTGCTGCTGCTTGCTGCTGCTGATGCTTGCTGCTGCTGCTGCTGCTTGCTGCTTGATGATGCTGCTGCTTGCTGCTGCTGCTTGCTGCTGCTGCTTGCTGCTGCTGCTGCTTGCTGCTACTGCTTGCTGCTGCTGCTTGCTGCACCTGCTGCATGCTGCTGCTGCTGCTTGCTGCTGCTGCTGCTTCCTGCTGCTGCTGCTTGCTGCTGCTGCTTGCTGCTGCTGCTGCTTGCTGCTCCTGCTGCATGCTTCTGCTGCTGCTTGCTGCTGCTGCTGCTTGCTGCTGGTGCTGCTTGCTGCTCCTGCTGCTGCTTGCTGCTGCTGCTGCTTCTTGCTGCTGCTGCTTGATGCTGCTGCTGCTGCTGCTGCTTTCTGCAGCTGCTGCTTGCTGCTGAAGCTGCTGCTTGCTGCTGAAGCTGCTGCTTGCTGCTGAAGCTGCTGCTTGCTGCTGCTGCAGCAGGTGCTTGCTGCTGCTGCTGCTTGCTGCTGCTGCTTGCTGCTGCTGCTGCTACTGCTTGCTGCTGCTGCTGCTTGCTTCTGCTGCGGCTTGCTGCTGCAGCTGCTCCTTGCTGCTGCTGCTTGCTGCTGCTGCTGCTACTGCTTGCTGCTGCTGCTTGCTGCTGCTGCTGCTGCTTGCTGCTGATGCTGCTGCTTGATGCTGTTGCTGCAGCTGCTTGCTGCTGCTTGCTGCTACTTGCTGCTGGTGCTGCTTGCAGCAGCAGCTGCTGCTGCTGCTTGCTGCTTGCTGCTGCTGCTTTCTGCTGCTGCTGCTGCTTTCTGCTGCTGCTGCTGCTGCTGCTGCTTGCTGCTGCTGCTGCTGGCTGCTGCTCCTGCTCCTGCTCCTGCTGCTGCTTGCTGCTGCTGCTGCTTGCTGCTGCTGCTCCTTGCTGCTACTGCTCCTTGCTGCTGCTGCTGCTGCTTCTGCTGCTGCTGCTGCTTGCTGCTGCTTGCTGCTTGCTGCTGCTTGCTGCTGCTGCTGCTGCTGCTTGCTGCTGCTGCTTCTTGCTGCTGCTGCTGCTTCTTGCTGCTACTGCTGTTTGGTGCTGCTGCTGTTTGCTGCTGCTGCTGCTGCTGCTGCTTGCTGCTGCTGCTGTTTGATGCTGCTGCTGCGGCTTGCTGCTGCTGCTTGCTGATGCTGCGGCTGGTTGCTGCTGCTGCTGCTCCTTGCTGCTGCTGCTTGCTGCTGCTGCTGCAGCTGCTTGCTGCTGGTGCTGCTTGCTGCTGCTCCTGCTGCTGCTGCTTGCTGCTGCTGCTGCTTTCTGCTGCTGCTGCTTGCTGCTGCTGCTGCTGGCTGCTGCTCCTGCTCCTGCTGCTCCTGCTCCTGCTGCTGCTGGTGCTGCTTGCTGCTGCTGCTGCTTGCTGCTGTTTGCTGCTGTTGCTGCTGCTTGCTGCTGCTTGCTGCTTGCTGCTGCCGCTGCTGCTTGCTGCTGCTGCTGCTGCTTGCTGCTTGCTGCTGCTGCTGCTGCTGGTTGCTGCTGCTGCTTGCTGCTGCTGCTGCTGCTGCTTGCTGCTTCTTGCTGCTACTGCTTGCTGCTGCTGCTGCTTGCTGCTCCTGCTGCATGCTGCTGCTGCTGCTTGCTGCTGCTGCTCTCTGCTGCGGCTGCTGCTGCTTGCTGCTCCTGCTGCTGCTTGCTGCTGCTGCTGCTTCTTGCTGCTGCTGCTGCTCCTGCTCCTGCTCCTGCTGCTGCTGCTGCTGCTGCTTGCTGCTGCTGCTGCTTGCTGCTGCTGCTCCTTGCTGCTACTGCTCCTTGCTGCTGCTGCTGCTGCTTCTGCTGCTGCTGCTGCTTGCTGCTGCTTGCTGCTTGCTGCTGCTTGCTGCTGCTGCTGCTGCTGCTTGCTGCTGCTGCTTCTTGCTGCTGCTGCTGCTTCTTGCTGCTACTGCTGTTTGGTGCTGCTGCTGTTTGCTGCTGCTGCTGCTGCTGCTGCTTGCTGCTGCTGCTGTTTGATGCTGCTGCTGCGGCTTGCTGCTGCTGCTTGCTGATGCTGCGGCTGGTTGCTGCTGCTGCTGCTCCTTGCTGCTGCTGCTTGCTGCTGCTGCTGCAGCTGCTTGCTGCTGGTGCTGCTTGCAGCAGCAGCTGCTGCTGCTGCTTGCTGCTGCTCCTGCTGCTGCTGCTTGCTGCTGCTGCTGCTTTCTGCTGCTGCTGCTTGCTGCTGCTGCTGCTGGCTGCTGCTCCTGCTCCTGCTCCTGCTGCTGCTGGTGCTGCTTGCTGCTGCTGCTGCTTGCTGCTGTTTGCTGCTGTTGCTGCTGCTTGCTGCTGCTTGCTGCTTGCTGCTGCCGCTGCTGCTTGCTGCTGCTGCTGCTGCTTGCTGCTTGCTGCTGCTGCTGCTGCTGCTGGTTGCTGCTGCTGCTTGCTGCTGCTGCTGCTGCTGCTTGCTGCTTCTTGCTGCTACTGCTTGCTGCTGCTGCTGCTTGCTGCTCCTGCTGCATGCTGCTGCTGCTGCTTGCTGCTGCTGCTCTCTGCTGCGGCTGCTGCTGCTTGCTGCTCCTGCTGCTGCTTGCTGCTGCTGCTGCTTCTTGCTGCTGCTGCTGCTTCCTGCTGCTGCTGCTTGCTGCTGCTGCTAGCTGCTGCTGCTTGCTGCTGCTGATGCTTGCTGCTCCTGCTGCATGCTGCTGCTGCTGCTTGCTGCTGCTGCTTGCTGCTGGTGCTGCTTGCTGCTCCGGCTGCTGCTTGCTGCTTGCTGCTGCTTGCTGCTGCTGCTTGCTGCTGCTGCTTCTTGCTGCTGCTGCTGCTGCTGCTTCTTGCTGCTACTGCTGTTTGGTGCTGCTGCTGTTTGCTGCTGCTGCTGCTGCTTGCTGCTGCTGCTGCTTGATGCTGCTGCTGCTTGATGCTGCTGCTGCGGCTTGCTGCTGCTGCTGCTTAATGATGCTGCGGCTGGTTGCTGCTGCTGCTGCTCCTTGCTGCTGCTGCTGCTGCAGCTGCTTGCTGCTGGTGCTCCTTGCAGCAGCTGCTGCTGCTGCTGCTTGCTGCTGCTGCTGCTTGCTGCTGCTTGCTGCTGCTGCTTTCTGCTGCTGCTGCTTGCTGCTGCTGCTGCTGGCTGCTGCTCCTGCTCCTGCTGCTGCTGCTGCTGCTTGCTGCTGCTGCTTGCTGCTGTTTGCTGCTGTTGCTGCTGCTTGCTGCTGCTTGCTGCTTGCTGCTTGCTGCTGCTGCTGCTTGCTGCTTGCTGCTGCTGCTGCTTGCTGCTGCTGCTGGTTGCTGCTGCTGCTTGCTGCTGCTGCTGCTGCTGCTGCTGCTTGCTGCTGCTTGCTGCTACTGCTTGCTGCTGCTGCTTGCTGCTCCTGCTGCATGCTGCTGCTGCTGCTTGCTGCTGCTGCTGCTGCTTGCTGCTGCTGCTCTCTGCTGCTGCTGCTGCTGCTTGCTGCTGCTTGCTGCTCCTGCTGCTGCTTGCTGCTGCTGCTGCTTCTTGCTGCTGCTACTGCTTGCTGCTGCTGCTGCTTGCTGCTCCTGCTGCATGCTGCTGCTGCTGCTTGCTGCTGCTGCTGCTGCTTGCTGCTGCTGCTCTCTGCTGCGGCTGCTGCTGCTTGCTGCTGCTTGCTGCTCCTGCTGCTGCTTGCTGCTGCTGCTGCTTCTTGCTGCTGCTACTGCTGATTGCTGCTGCTGCTGCTTGCTGCTGTTGCTGCTGCTGCTGCTTGCAGCTGCTGCTGCTTCTGCTGCTTGCTGCTGCTGCTGCTTGCTGCTGCTGCTGCTTCCTGCTGCTGCTGCTTGCTGCTGCTGCTGCTGCTGCTTGCTGCTGCTGCTGCTTGCTGCTCCTGCTGCATGCTGCTGCTGCTGCTTGCTGCTGCTGCTGCTGCTTGCTGCTGGTGCTGCTTGCTGCTCCTGCTGCTGCTTGCTGCTGCTGCTGCTTCTTGCTGCTGCTGCTTGATGCTGCTGCTGCTGCTTTCTGCAGCTGCTGCTTGCTGCTGAAGCTGCTGCTTGCTGCTGCTGCTGCTGCTGCAGGTGCTTGCTGCTGCTGCTTTCTGCTGCGGCTGCTGCTGCTGCTTGCTGCTGCTGCTGCTTGCTGCTGCTGCTACTGCTTGCTGCTGCTGCTGCTTGCTTCTGCTGCGGCTTGCTGCTGCTGCTGCTTGCTGCTTCTGCTGCTGCTGCTGCCGCTGCTTGCTGCTGCTGCTGCTTGCTGCTGCTGCTTGCTGCTGCTGCTGCTTGCTGCTGCTGGTGCTTGCTATTTGCTGCTGCTGCTGCTGGTGCATGCTGCTGCTGCTGCTTGCTGCTGCTGCTGCTGATTGCTGCTGCTGCTTCTGCTTGCTGCTGCTGCTGCTGCTTGCAGCTGCTGCTGCTTCTTGCTGCTGCTGCTTGCTGCTGCTGCTGCTTCTTGCTGCTGCTGATGCTTGCTGCTGCTGCTGCTGCTTGCTGCTTGATGATGCTGCTGCTTGCTGCTGCTGCTTGCTGCTGCTGCTGCTTGCTGCTGCTGCTGCTTGCTGCTACTGCTTGCTGCTGCTGCTTGCTGCACCTGCTGCATGCTGCTGCTGCTGCTTGCTGCTGTGGCTGCTTGCTGCTGCTGCTTGCTGCTGTGGCTGCTGCTGCTTGCTGCTGCTGCTTGCTGCTCCTGCTGCTGCTGCTTTCTGCTGCTGCTGCTGCTGCTGCTTCTTGCTGCTGCTGCTTGATGCTGCTGCTGCTGGTTGCTGCTGCTGCTGCTTTCTGCAGCTGCTGCTTGCTGCTGATGCTGCTGCTTGCTGCTGCTGCTGCTGCTTGCTGCTGCTGCAGGTGCTTGCTGCTGCTGCTTGCTGCTGCTGCTGCTTGCTGCTGCTGCTGCTGCTGCTTGCTGCTGCGGCTACTGCTTGCTGCTGCTGCTGCTGCTGCTTGCTTCTGCTGCTGCTTGCTGCTGCTGCTCCTTGCTGCTGCTGCTGCTGCTTGTTGCTGCTGCTGCTGCTGCTTGCTGCTGCAACTGCTGCTGCTGCAGCTGCTGCCTGCTGCTGCAGCTTGCTGCTCCTGCAGCTACTTGCTGCTGCAGCTGGTTCTTGCTGCTGCTGCTGCTTGCTGCTGCTGCTTGCTGCTGCTGCTACTGCATGCTGCTGCTTGCTGCTGCTGCTCCTTGCTGCTGCTGCTTGCTGCTGCAACTGCTGCTGCTGCTTGCTGCTGCT
The DNA here is from genome assembly GCF_052857255.1 of Amblyomma americanum. NCBI lineage: Eukaryota > Metazoa > Arthropoda > Arachnida > Ixodida > Ixodidae > Amblyomma > Amblyomma americanum. Next base: position 233,244,661 of record NC_135498.1, read on the forward strand.
GCATGCTGCTGCTGCTGCAACTGCTGCTGCTGCTTGCTGCTGCTTGCTGCTGCTGCTGCTTGCTGCTTCTGCTACTGCTTGCTGCTGCTGCTACTGCTTGCTGCTGCTGCTTGCTGCTGCTGCTCCTTGCTGCTACTGCTCCTTGCTGCTGCTGCTGCTGCTTCTGCTGCTGCTGCTGCTGCTTGCTGCTGCTGCAACTGCTGCTTGCTGCTGCTTCTTCTTGCTGCTGCTGCTTCTTGCTGCTGCTGCTGCTTGCTGCTGCTGCTGCTGCTTGCTGCTGCTGCTGCTGCTTGATGCTGCTGCTGCGGCTGCTTGCTGCTGCTGCTGCTTGCTGCTGCTGCTGCTTGCTGCTGCTGCTTCTTGCTGCTGCTGCTGCTTGCTGCTGTTTGCTGCTGTTGCTGCTGCTTGCTGCTGCTTGCTGCTGCTGCTGCTTGCTGCTTGCTGCTGCTGCTGCTTGCTGCTGCTGCTGGTGGGTGCTGCTGCTGCTACTGCTGCTGCTGCTGCTGGTGCTTGCTGCGGTTGCTGCTGCTTGCTGCTTGCTGCTGCTGCTGCTGCTGCTTGCTGCTGCTGCTGCTTGCTGCTGCTGCTTGCTGCTGCTGCTGCTTGCTGCTCCTGCTGCATGCTGCTGCTTGCTGCTCCTGCTGCTGCTTGCTGCTGCTGCTTGCTGCTGCTGCTGCTGCTTGCTGCTGCTGCTGCTTGCTACTACTGCTTGCTGCTGCTGCTGCTTGCTGCACCTGCTGTATGCTGCTGCTGCTGCTTGCTGCTGCTGCTGCTTGCTGCTGTGGCTGCTTGCTGCTGCTGCTTGCTGCTGTGGCTGCTGCTGCTGCTTGCTGCTCCTGCTGCTGCTTGCTGCTGCTGCTGCTTTCTGCTGCTGCTGCTGCTGCTTGATGCTGCTGCTGGTTGCTGCTGCTGCTGCTTTCTGCAGCTGCTGCTTGCTGCTGATGCTGCTGCTTGCTGCTGCTGCTGCTGCTGCTTGCTGCTGCTGCTGCAGGTGCTTGCTGCTGCTGCTTGCTGCTGCTGCTGCTTGCTGCTGCGGCTACTGCTTGCTGCTGCTGCTGCTGCTGCTTGCTACTGCTGCTGCTTGCTGCTGCTGCTCCTTGCTGCTGCTGCTGCTGCTTGTTGCTGCTGCTGCTTGCTGCTGCAACTGCTGCTGCTGCAGCTGCTGCTTGCTGCTGCTGCTTGCTGCTCCTGCAGCTACTTGCTGCTGCAGCTGGTTCTTGCTGCTGCTGCTGCTGCTTCCTGCTGCTGCTTTCTACAGCTGCTGCTTGCTGCTGCTGCTACTGCATGCTGCTGCTTGCTGCTGCTGCTCCTTGCTGGTGCTGCTTGCTGCTGCTGCTTGCTGCTGCTGCTGCATGCTGCTGCTGCTGCTGCTTGCTGCTGCTGCTGCTTGCTGCTTCTGCTACTGCTTGCTGCTGCTGCTTGCTGCTGCTCCTTGCTGCTTCTGCTGCTGCTGCTGCTTGCTGCTGCTGCTGCTTGCTGCTGCTTGCTGCTGCTGCTGCAACTGCTGCTTGCTGCTGCTTCTTCTTGCTGCTGCTGCTGCTTCTTGCTGCTGCTGCTGCTTGCTGCTGCTGCTGCTTGCTGCTGCTGCTGCTGCTTGATGCTGCTGCTGCTGCTTGCTGCTGCTGCGGCTGCTTGCTGCTGCTGCTGCTGCTTGCTGCTGCTGCTGCTTGCTGCTGCTTGCTGCTGCTGCTGCTGCTGCTTGCTGCTGCTGCTGCTTGCTGCTTCTGCTACTGCTTGCTGCTGCTGCTTGCTGCTGCTCCTTGCTGCTTCTGCTGCTGCTGCTGCTTGCTGCTGCTGCTGCTTGCTGCTGCTTGCTGCTGCTGCTGCAACTGCTGCTTGCTGCTGCTTCTTCTTGCTGCTGCTGCTGCTTCTTGCTGCTGCTGCTTGCTGCTGCTGCTGCTTGCTGCTGCTGCTGCTGCTTGATGCTGCTGCTGCTGCTTGCTGCTGCTGCGGCTGCTTGCTGCTGCTGCTGCTGCTTGCTGCTGCTGCTGCTTGCTGCTGCTTGCTGCTGCTGCTGCTGCTGCTTGCTGCTGCTCCTGCTCCTGCTCCTGCTGCTGCTGCTTGCTGCTGCTGCTTCTTGCTGCTGCTGCTGCTTGCTGCTGTTTGCTGCTGTTGCTGCTGCTTGCTGCTGCTGTTGCTGCTTGCTGCTTGCTGCTGCTGCTTGCTGCTGCTGCTGCTTGCTGCTGCTGCTGCTTGCTGCTGCTGCTGCTGCTGCTGCTGGTGCTTGCTGCTGTTGCTGCTGCTTGCTGCTTGCTGCTGATGCTGCTGCGTGCTGCTCCTGCTGCTGCTTGCTGCTGCTGCTTGTTGCTGCTGCTGCTTGCTGCTACTGCTGCTGCTGCTTGCTGCTACTGCTGCTGCTGCTGCTGCTTACTGCTGCTGCTGGTGCTTGCTGCTGCTTGCTGCTGCTGCTTGCTGCTGCTGCTACTGCTTGCTGCTCCTGCTGCTTGCTGCTGCTGCTTGCTGCTGCTGCTTGCTGCTGCTCCTGCTGCTTGCTGCTGCTGCTGCTTCTTGCTGCTGCAGCAGCTGCTGCTTGCTGCTGCTGCTGCTGCTTGCTGCAGCTGATGCTGCTGCTGCTTCCTGCTGCTGCTGCTGCTGCTGCTTGCTGCTGCCGCTTGCTGCTGCTGCTGCTTGCTGCTGCTTCCTGCTGCTGCTGCTGCTGCTTGCTGCTTCTGCTGCTGCTGCTGCTGCTTGCTGCTGCTGCTGCCGCTGCTTGCTGCTGTTGCTGCTGCTTGCTGCTGCTGCTTCTTGCTGCTGCTGCTGCTGCTGCTGCCGCAGCTTGCTGCTGTTGCTGCTGCTTGCTGCTGGTGCTGCTGCTGCTTGCTGCTGCGGCTGCTTCTTGCTGCTGCTGCTGCTGCTGCTGCTGCTGCTTGCTGCTTGCTGCTGCTGCTGCTAGCTGCTGCTGCTGCTGCTGGTTGCTGCTGCTGCTTGCTGCTGCTGCTGCTTTCTGCTGCTGCTGCTTCTTGCTGCTGCTGCTGCTTGATGCTGCTGCTGCTTGCTGCTGCTGCTGCTTTCTGCAGCTGCTGCTTGCTGCTGATGCTGCTGCTTGCTGCTGCTGCTGCAGGTGCTTGCTGCTGCTGCTTGCTGCTGCTGCTCTTTGGTGCTGCTGGTACTGCTTGCTGCTGCTGCTGCTGCTGCTTGCTTCTGCTGCTGCTTGCTGCTGCTGCTCCTTGCTGCTGCTGCTGCTGCTTGCTGCTGCTGCTGCTTGCTGCTGCAACTGCTGCTGCTGCAGCTGCTGCTTGCTGCTGCTGCTTGCTGCTGCTGCTTGCTGCTCCTGCAGCTACTTGCTGCTGCTTGCTGCTGCTGCTTTCTGCAGCTGCTGCTTGCTGCTGCTGCTACTGAATGCTGCTGCTTGCTGCTGCTGCTTGCTGCTGCAACTGCTGCTGCTGCTTGCTGCTGCTGCTGCATGCTGCTGCTGCTGCTGCAGCTGCTTGCTGCTGCTGCTGCTTGCTGCTGCTGCTGCTGCTTGCTGCTGCTACTACTGCTTGCTGCTGCTGCTACTGCTTGTTGCTGCTGCTCCCTGCTGCTACTGCTCCTTGCTGCTGCTGCTGCTGCTGCTGCTTCTGCTGCTGCTGCTGCTTGCTGCTGCTGCTGCTGCTGCTGCTTGATGCTGCTGCTGCTTGCTGCTGCTTGCTGCTGCTTGCTGCTGCTGCTGCTTGCTGCTGCTGCTGCTGTTTGATGCTGCTGCTGCTGCTTGCTGCTGCTGCGGCTGCTTGCTGCTGCTGCTTGCTGCTGCTTGCTGCTGCTGCTGCCTGCTGCTGCTGCTTCTTGCTGCTGCTGCTGCTTGCTGCTGTTGCTGCTGTTGCTGCTGCTTGCTGCTGCTGCTGCTTGCTGCTTGCTGCTGCTGCTGCTTGCTGCTGCTGCTGGTTGCTGCTGCTGCTGCTGCTGCTTGCTGCTGCTGCAGCTGCTGCTTGCTGCTGCTGCTGCTGCTGGTGCTTGCTGCTGTAGCTGCTGCTTGCTGCTGCTGCTGCTGCTGCTATTTCTCTGCTCCTGCTGCTTGCTGCTGCTCCTTACTGCTGCTGCTTGCTGCTGCTGCTGCTTGCTGCTTGCTGCTGCTGCTTGCTGCTGCTGCTGCTTGCTTCTGCTGCTGCTTGCTGCTGCTGCTTCTTGCTGCTGCTGCGGCTGCTGCTTGCTGCTGCTGCTTGCTGCAGCTGATGCTGCTGCTGCTTCCTGCTGCTGCTGCTGCTTGCTGTTGCCGCTTGCTGCTGCTGCTGCTTGCTGCTGCTGCTGCTGCTGCTTCCTGCTGCTGCTGCTTGCTGCTTCTGCTGCTGCTGCTGCTTGCTGCTGCTGCTGTTGCTGCTGCTTGCTGCTGCTGCTGCTGCTGCTTCTTGCTGCTGCTGCTGCTGCCGCTGCTTGCTGCTGTTGCTGCTGCTTGCTGCTGCTGCTGCTTCTTGCTGCTGCTGCTTGCTGCTGCTGCTGCTGCTTGCTCCTGCTCCTGCTGCTGCTTGCTGCTTGCTGCTGCTGCTGCTGCTGCTGCTGCTGCTGCTGCTGATTGCTGCTGCTGCTGCTGCTGCTTGCTGCTGTTGCTGCTGCTGCTGCTGCTTGCAGCTGCTGCTGCTTCTTGCTGCCGCTGCTTGCTGCTGCTGCTTGCTTCTGCTGCTGCTGCTTGCTGATGCTGCTGCTTGCTGCTGCTGCTTGCTGCTACTGCTTGCTGCTGCTGCTGCTTGCTGCTCCTGCTGCATGCTGCTGCTTGCTGCTGCTGCTGCTCTCTGCTGCGGCTGCTGCTGCTTGCTGCTAATGCTGCTGCTTGCTGCTGCTGCTGCGTGCTGCTGCTGCTTCTTGCTGCTGCTGCTGCTTGATGCTGCTGCTGCTGCTTTCTGCAGCTGCTGCTTGCTGCTGATGCTGCTGCTGCTGCTGCTTGCTGCTGCTGATGCTTGCTGCTGCTGCTGCTTGCTGCTGCTGCTGCTTGCTGCTGCTGCTGCTTGCTGCTGCTTGCTGCTGCTGCTTGCTGCTGCTGCTGCTTGCTGCTACTGCTTGCTGCTGCTGCTGCTTGCTGCTCCTGCTGCATGCTGCTGCTGCTGCTTGCTGCTGCTGCTCTCTGCTGCGGCTGCTGCTGCTTGCTGCTCCTGCTGCTGCTTGCTGCTGCTGCTGCTGCTTGCTGCTGCTGCTGCTTCCTGCTGCTGCTGCTTGCTGCTGCTGCTTGCTGCTCCTGCTGCATGCTGCTGCTGCTGCTTGCTGCTGCTGCTGCTTGCTGCTGCTGCTGCTGCTTGGTGCTCCTGCTGCTGCTTGCTGCTGCTGCTGCTTCTTGCTGCTGCTGCTACTTGATGCTGCTGCTGCTGCTTTCTGCAGCTGCTGCTTGCTGCTTGCTGCTGCTGCGGCTGCTTGCTGCTGCTGCTTGCTGCTGCTTGCTGCTGCTGCTGCCTGCTGCTGCTGCTTCTTGCTGCTGCTGCTTGCTGCTGTTTGCTGCTGTTGCTGCTGCTTGCTGCTGCTGCTGCTTGCTGCTGCTGCTGGTTGCTGCTGCTGCTGCTGCTGCTTGCTGCTGCTGCAGCTGCTGCTTGCTGCTGCTGCTGCTGGTGCTTGCTGCTGTTGCTGCTGCTGCTGCTTGCTGCTGCTGCTACTGCTCTGCTCCTGCTGCTTGCTGCTGCTCCTTACTGCTGCTGCTTGCTGCTGCTGCTGGTTGCTGCTTGCTGCTGCTGCTTGCTGCTGCTGCTGCTGCTTGCTTCTGCTGCTGCTTGCTGCTGCTGCTTCTTGCTGCTGCTGCGGCTGCTGCTTGCTGCTGCTGCTGCTGCTTGCTGCAGCTGATGCTGCTGCTGCTTCCTGCTGCTGCTGCTGCTGCTTGCTGTTGCCGCTTGCTGCTGCTGCTGCTGCTTCCTGCTGCTGCTGCTGCTTGCTGCTTCTGCTGCTGCTGCTGCTTGCTGCTGCTTGCTGCTGCTGCTGCTGCTGCTGCTTGCTGCTGCTGCTGCCGCTGCTTGCTGCTGTTGCTGCTGCTTGCTGCTGCTTGCTGCTGCTGCTGCTTCTTGCTGCTGCTGCTGCTTCTTGCTGCTGCTGCTTGCTGCTGCTGCTGCTGCTGCTGCTGCTGCTTGCTCCTGCTCCTGCTGCTGCTTGCTGCTGCTGGTGCTTGCTGCTTGCTGCTGCTGCTGCTGCTGATTGCTGCTGCTGCTGCTGCTGCTTGCTGCTGTTGCTGTTGCTGCTGCTTGCTGCTGCTGCTGCTGCTGCTGCTGCTTGCTGCTGCTGCTGCCGCTGCTTGCTGCTGTTGCTGCTCCTTGCTGCTGCTGCTGCTTCTTGCTGCTGCTGCTGCTTCTTGCTGCTGCTGCTTGCTGCTGCTGCTGCTGCTGCTGCTGCTGCTTGCTCCTGCTCCTGCTGCTGCTTGCTGCTGCTGGTGCTTGCTGCTTGCTGCTGCTGCTGCTGATTGCTGCTGCTGCTGCTGCTGCTTGCTGCTGTTGCTGCTGCTGCTGCTGCTTGCAGCTGCTGCTGCTTCTTGCTGCCGCTGCTTGCTGCTGCTGCTTGCTGCTGCTGCTTGCTGCTGCTGCTTGCTGATGCTGCTGCTTGCTGCTGCTGCTTGCTGCTACTGCTTGCTGCTGCTGCTGCTGCTTGCTGCTCCTGCTGCATGCTGCTGCTTGCTGCTGCTGCTGCTCTCTGCTGCGGCTGCTGCTGCTTGCTGCTGCTTGCTGCTCCTGCTGCTGCTTGCTGCTGCTGCTGCTTGCTGCTGCTGCTGCGTGCTGCTGCTGCTTCTTGCTGCTGCTGCTTGATGCTGCTGCTGCTGCTTTCTGCAGCTGCTGCTTGCTGCTGATGCTTCTGCTGCTGCTTGCTGCTGCTGCTGCTTGCTGCTGCTTGCTGCTGCTGCTTGCTGCTGCTGCTGCTTGCTGCTACTGCTTGCTGTTGCTGCTGCTTGCTGCTCCTGCTGCATGCTGCTGCTGCTGCTTGCTGCTGCTCTCTGCTGCGGCTGCTGCTGCTTGCTGCTGCTTGCTGCTCCTGCTGCTGCTTGCTGCTGCTTCTTGCTGCTGCTACTGCTGATTGCTGCTGCTGCTGCTTGCTGCTCCTGCTGCATGCTGCTGCTGCTGCTTGCTGCTGCTGCTCTCTGCTGCGGCTGCTGCTGCTTGCTGCTGCTGCTTGCTGCTCCTGCTGCTGCTTGCTGCTGCTGCTGCTTGCTGCTGCTGCTGCTTGCTGCTGCTGCTGCTTCCTGCTGCTGCTGCTTGCTGCTGCTGCTTGCTGCTCCTGCTGCATGCTGCTGCTGCTGCTTGCTGCTGCTGCTGCTTGCTGCTGCTGCTGCTGCTTGCTGCTGGTGCTGCTTGGTGCTCCTGCCGCTGCTTGCTGCTGCTGCTGCTTCTTGCTGCTGCTGCTGCTTGATGCTGCTGCTGCTGCTTTCTGCAGCTGCTGCTTGCTGCTGAAGCTGCTGCTTGCTGCTGCTGCTGCTGCTGCTGCAGGTGCTTGCTGCTGCTGCTTTCTGCTGCTGCTGCTTGCTGCTGCTGCTGCTTGCTGCTGCTGCTACTGCTTGGTGCTGCTGCTGCTTGCTTCTGCTGCTGCTTGCTGCTGCTGCTGCTCCTTGCTGCTGCTGCTGCTTGCTGCTGCTGCTGCTGCTTGCTGCTGCTGCTACTGCTTGCTGCTGCTGCTCCTTGCTGCTACTGCTCCTTGCTGCTGCTGCTGCTTCTGCTGCTGCTGCTGCTGCTGCTGCTTGCTGCTGCTTGCTGCTGCTGCTGCTTGCTGCTGCTGCGGCTGCTTGCTGCTGCTTCTGCTGCTGCTTGCTGCTGCTGCTGCTTGATGCTGCTGCTGCTGCTTGATGCTGCTGCTTGCTGCTGCAACTGCTGCTGCTGCTTGCTGCTGCTGCATGCTGCTGCTGCTGCAACTGCTGCTGCTGCTTGCTGCTGCTTGCTGCTGCTGCTGCTTGCTGCTTCTGCTACTGCTTGCTGCTGCTGCTACTGCTTGCTGCTGCTGCTTGCTGCTGCTGCTCCTTGCTGCTACTGCTCCTTGCTGCTGCTGCTGCTTCTGCTGCTGCTGCTGCTGCTTGCTGCTGCTTGCTGCTGCTGCAACTGCTGCTTGCTGCTGCTTCTTCTTGCTGCTGCTGCTTCTTGCTGCTGCTGCTGCTTGCTGCTGCTGCTGCTGCTTGCTGCTGCTGCTGCTGCTTGATGCTGCTGCTGCGGCTGCTTGCTGCTGCTGCTGCTTGCTGCTGCTGCTGCTTGCTGCTGCTGCTTCTTGCTGCTGCTGCTGCTTGCTGCTGTTTGCTGCTGTTGCTGCTGCTTGCTGCTGCTTGCTGCTGCTGCTGCTTGCTGCTTGCTGCTGCTGCTGCTTGCTGCTGCTGCTGGTGGGTGCTGCTGCTGCTACTGCTGCTGCTGCTGCTGGTGCTTGCTGCGGTTGCTGCTGCTTGCTGCTTGCTGCTGCTGCTGCTGCTGCTTGCTGCTGCTGCTGCTTGCTGCTGCTGCTTGCTGCTGCTGCTGCTTGCTGCTCCTGCTGCATGCTGCTGCTTGCTGCTCCTGCTGCTGCTTGCTGCTGCTGCTTGCTGCTGCTGCTGCTGCTTGCTGCTGCTGCTGCTTGCTACTACTGCTTGCTGCTGCTGCTGCTTGCTGCACCTGCTGTATGCTGCTGCTGCTGCTTGCTGCTGCTGCTGCTTGCTGCTGTGGCTGCTTGCTGCTGCTGCTTGCTGCTGTGGCTGCTGCTGCTGCTTGCTGCTCCTGCTGCTGCTTGCTGCTGCTGCTGCTTTCTGCTGCTGCTGCTGCTGCTTGATGCTGCTGCTGGTTGCTGCTGCTGCTGCTTTCTGCAGCTGCTGCTTGCTGCTGATGCTGCTGCTTGCTGCTGCTGCTGCTGCTTGCTGCTGCTGCTGCAGGTGCTTGCTGCTGCTGCTTGCTGCTGCTGCTGCTTGCTGCTGCGGCTACTGCTTGCTGCTGCTGCTGCTGCTGCTTGCTACTGCTGCTGCTTGCTGCTGCTGCTCCTTGCTGCTGCTGCTGCTGCTTGTTGCTGCTGCTGCTTGCTGCTGCAACTGCTGCTGCTGCAGCTGCTGCTTGCTGCTGCTGCTTGCTGCTCCTGCAGCTACTTGCTGCTGCAGCTGGTTCTTGCTGCTGCTGCTGCTGCTTCCTGCTGCTGCTTTCTACAGCTGCTGCTTGCTGCTGCTGCTACTGCATGCTGCTGCTTGCTGCTGCTGCTCCTTGCTGGTGCTGCTTGCTGCTGCTGCTTGCTGCTGCTGCTGCATGCTGCTGCTGCTGCTGCTTGCTGCTGCTGCTGCTTGCTGCTTCTGCTACTGCTTGCTGCTGCTGCTTGCTGCTGCTCCTTGCTGCTTCTGCTGCTGCTGCTGCTTGCTGCTGCTGCTGCTTGCTGCTGCTTGCTGCTGCTGCTGCAACTGCTGCTTGCTGCTGCTTCTTCTTGCTGCTGCTGCTGCTTCTTGCTGCTGCTGCTGCTTGCTGCTGCTGCTGCTTGCTGCTGCTGCTGCTGCTTGATGCTGCTGCTGCTGCTTGCTGCTGCTGCGGCTGCTTGCTGCTGCTGCTGCTGCTTGCTGCTGCTGCTGCTTGCTGCTGCTTGCTGCTGCTGCTGCTGCTGCTTGCTGCTGCTGCTGCTTGCTGCTTCTGCTACTGCTTGCTGCTGCTGCTTGCTGCTGCTCCTTGCTGCTTCTGCTGCTGCTGCTGCTTGCTGCTGCTGCTGCTTGCTGCTGCTTGCTGCTGCTGCTGCAACTGCTGCTTGCTGCTGCTTCTTCTTGCTGCTGCTGCTGCTTCTTGCTGCTGCTGCTTGCTGCTGCTGCTGCTTGCTGCTGCTGCTGCTGCTTGATGCTGCTGCTGCTGCTTGCTGCTGCTGCGGCTGCTTGCTGCTGCTGCTGCTGCTTGCTGCTGCTGCTGCTTGCTGCTGCTTGCTGCTGCTGCTGCTGCTGCTTGCTGCTGCTCCTGCTCCTGCTCCTGCTGCTGCTGCTTGCTGCTGCTGCTTCTTGCTGCTGCTGCTGCTTGCTGCTGTTTGCTGCTGTTGCTGCTGCTTGCTGCTGCTGTTGCTGCTTGCTGCTTGCTGCTGCTGCTTGCTGCTGCTGCTGCTTGCTGCTGCTGCTGCTTGCTGCTGCTGCTGCTGCTGCTGCTGGTGCTTGCTGCTGTTGCTGCTGCTTGCTGCTTGCTGCTGATGCTGCTGCGTGCTGCTCCTGCTGCTGCTTGCTGCTGCTGCTTGTTGCTGCTGCTGCTTGCTGCTACTGCTGCTGCTGCTTGCTGCTACTGCTGCTGCTGCTGCTGCTTACTGCTGCTGCTGGTGCTTGCTGCTGCTTGCTGCTGCTGCTTGCTGCTGCTGCTACTGCTTGCTGCTCCTGCTGCTTGCTGCTGCTGCTTGCTGCTGCTGCTTGCTGCTGCTCCTGCTGCTTGCTGCTGCTGCTGCTTCTTGCTGCTGCAGCAGCTGCTGCTTGCTGCTGCTGCTGCTGCTTGCTGCAGCTGATGCTGCTGCTGCTTCCTGCTGCTGCTGCTGCTGCTGCTTGCTGCTGCCGCTTGCTGCTGCTGCTGCTTGCTGCTGCTTCCTGCTGCTGCTGCTGCTGCTTGCTGCTTCTGCTGCTGCTGCTGCTGCTTGCTGCTGCTGCTGCCGCTGCTTGCTGCTGTTGCTGCTGCTGCTGCTGCTTCTTGCTGCTGCTGCTGCTGCTGCTGCCGCAGCTTGCTGCTGTTGCTGCTGCTTGCTGCTGGTGCTGCTGCTGCTTGCTGCTGCGGCTGCTTCTTGCTGCTGCTGCTGCTGCTGCTGCTGCTGCTTGCTGCTTGCTGTTGCTGCTGCTAGCTGCTGCTGCTGCTGCTGGTTGCTGCTGCTGCTTGCTGCTGCTGCTGCTTTCTGCTGCTGCTGCTTCTTGCTGCTGCTGCTGCTTGATGCTGCTGCTGCTTGCTGCTGCTGCTGCTTTCTGCAGCTGCTGCTTGCTGCTGATGCTGCTGCTTGCTGCTGCTGCTGCAGGTGCTTGCTGCTGCTGCTTGCTGCTGCTGCTCTTTGGTGCTGCTGGTACTGCTTGCTGCTGCTGCTGCTGCTGCTTGCTTCTGCTGCTGCTTGCTGCTGCTGCTCCTTGCTGCTGCTGCTGCTGCTTGCTGCTGCTGCTGCTTGCTGCTGCAACTGCTGCTGCTGCAGCTGCTGCTTGCTGCTGCTGCTTGCTGCTGCTGCTTGCTGCTCCTGCAGCTACTTGCTGCTGCTTGCTGCTGCTGCTTTCTGCAGCTGCTGCTTGCTGCTGCTGCTACTGAATGCTGCTGCTTGCTGCTGCTGCTTGCTGCTGCAACTGCTGCTGCTGCTTGCTGCTGCTGCTGCATGCTGCTGCTGCTGCTGCAGCTGCTTGCTGCTGCTGCTGCTTGCTGCTGCTGCTGCTTGCTGCTGCTGCTGCTGCTTGCTGCTGCTACTACTGCTTGCTGCTGCTGCTACTGCTTGTTGCTGCTGCTCCCTGCTGCTACTGCTCCTTGCTGCTGCTGCTGCTGCTGCTGCTTCTGCTGCTGCTGCTGCTTGCTGCTTGCTGCTGCTGCTGCTTGATGCTGCTGCTGCTTGCTGCTGCTTGCTGCTGCTTGCTGCTGCTGCTGCTTGCTGCTGCTGCTGCTGTTTGATGCTGCTGCTGCTGCTTGCTGCTGCTGCGGCTGCTTGCTGCTGCTGCTTGCTGCTGCTTGCTGCTGCTGCTGCCTGCTGCTGCTGCTTCTTGCTGCTGCTGCTGCTTGCTGCTGTTTGCTGCTGTTGCTGCTGCTTGCTGCTGCTGCTGCTTGCTGCTTGCTGCTGCTGCTGCTTGCTGCTGCTGCTGGTTGCTGCTGCTGCTGCTGCTGCTTGCTGCTGCTGCAGCTGCTGCTTGCTGCTGCTGCTGCTGCTGGTGCTTGCTGCTGTAGCTGCTGCTTGCTGCTGCTGCTGCTGCTGCTATTTCTCTGCTCCTGCTGCTTGCTGCTGCTCCTTACTGCTGCTGCTTGCTGCTGCTGCTGCTTGCTGCTTGCTGCTGCTGCTTGCTGCTGCTGCTGCTTGCTTCTGCTGCTGCTTGCTGCTGCTGCTTCTTGCTGCTGCTGCGGCTGCTGCTTGCTGCTGCTGCTTGCTGCAGCTGATGCTGCTGCTGCTTCCTGCTGCTGCTGCTGCTTGCTGTTGCCGCTTGCTGCTGCTGCTGCTTGCTGCTGCTGCTGCTGCTGCTTCCTGCTGCTGCTGCTTGCTGCTTCTGCTGCTGCTGCTGCTTGCTGCTGCTGCTGTTGCTGCTGCTTGCTGCTGCTGCTGCTGCTGCTTCTTGCTGCTGCTGCTGCTGCCGCTGCTTGCTGCTGTTGCTGCTGCTTGCTGCTGCTGCTGCTTCTTGCTGCTGCTGCTTGCTGCTGCTGCTGCTGCTTGCTCCTGCTCCTGCTGCTGCTTGCTGCTTGCTGCTGCTGCTGCTGCTGCTGCTGCTGCTGCTGATTGCTGCTGCTGCTGCTGCTGCTTGCTGCTGTTGCTGCTGCTGCTGCTGCTTGCAGCTGCTGCTGCTTCTTGCTGCCGCTGCTTGCTGCTGCTGCTTGCTTCTGCTGCTGCTGCTTGCTGATGCTGCTGCTTGCTGCTGCTGCTTGCTGCTACTGCTTGCTGCTGCTGCTGCTTGCTGCTCCTGCTGCATGCTGCTGCTTGCTGCTGCTGCTGCTCTCTGCTGCGGCTGCTGCTGCTTGCTGCTAATGCTGCTGCTTGCTGCTGCTGCTGCGTGCTGCTGCTGCTTCTTGCTGCTGCTGCTGCTTGATGCTGCTGCTGCTGCTTTCTGCAGCTGCTGCTTGCTGCTGATGCTGCTGCTGCTGCTGCTTGCTGCTGCTGACGCTTGCTGCTGCTGCTGCTTGCTGCTGCTGCTGCTTGCTGCTGCTGCTGCTTGCTGCTGCTTGCTGCTGCTGCTTGCTGCTGCTGCTGCTTGCTGCTACTGCTTGCTGCTGCTGCTGCTTGCTGCTCCTGCTGCATGCTGCTGCTGCTGCTTGCTGCTGCTGCTCTCTGCTGCGGCTGCTGCTGCTTGCTGCTCCTGCTGCTGCTTGCTGCTGCTGCTGCTGCTTGCTGCTGCTGCTGCTTGCTGCTGCTGCTGCTTGCTGCTGCTGCTGCTTCCTGCTGCTGCTGCTTGCTGCTGCTGCTTGCTGCTCCTGCTGCATGCTGCTGCTGCTGCTTGCTGCTGCTGCTGCTTGCTGCTGCTGCTGCTGCTTGGTGCTCCTGCTGCTGCTTGCTGCTGCTGCTGCTTCTTGCTGCTGCTGCTGCTTGATGCTGCTGCTGCTGCTTTCTGCAGCTGCTGCTTGCTGCTTGCTGCTGCTGCGGCTGCTTGCTGCTGCTGCTTGCTGCTGCTTGCTGCTGCTGCTGCCTGCTGCTGCTGCTTCTTGCTGCTGCTGCTTGCTGCTGTTTGCTGCTGTTGCTGCTGCTTGCTGCTGCTGCTGCTTGCTGCTGCTGCTGGTTGCTGCTGCTGCTGCTGCTTGCTGCTGCTGCAGCTGCTGCTTGCTGCTGCTGCTGCTGGTGCTTGCTGCTGTTGCTGCTGCTGCTGCTTGCTGCTGCTGCTACTGCTCTGCTCCTGCTGCTTGCTGCTGCTCCTTACTGCTGCTGCTTGCTGCTGCTGCTGGTTGCTGCTTGCTGCTGCTGCTTGCTGCTGCTGCTGCTGCTTGCTTCTGCTGCTGCTTGCTGCTGCTGCTTCTTGCTGCTGCTGCGGCTGCTGCTTGCTGCTGCTGCTGCTGCTTGCTGCAGCTGATGCTGCTGCTGCTTCCTGCTGCTGCTGCTGCTGCTTGCTGTTGCCGCTTGCTGCTGCTGCAGCTTGCTGCTGCTGCTGCTGCTTCCTGCTGCTGCTGCTGCTTGCTGCTTCTGCTGCTGCTGCTGCTTGCTGCTGCTTGCTGCTGCTGCTTGCTGCTGCTGCTGCCGCTGCTTGCTGCTGTTGCTGCTGCTTGCTGCTGCTTGCTGCTGCTGCTGCTTCTTGCTGCTGCTGCTGCTTCTTGCTGCTGCTGCTGCTGCTGCTGCTTGCTCCTGCTCCTGCTGCTGCTTGCTGCTGCTGGTGCTTGCTGCTTGCTGCTGCTGCTGCTGCTGATTGCTGCTGCTGCTGCTGCTGCTTGCTGCTGTTGCTGTTGCTGCTGCTTGCTGCTGCTGCTGCTGCTGCTGCTGCTTGCTGCTGCTGCTGCCGCTGCTTGCTGCTGTTGCTGCTGCTTGCTGCTGCTGCTGCTTCTTGCTGCTGCTGCTGCTTCTTGCTGCTGCTGCTTGCTGCTGCTGCTGCTGCTGCTGCTGCTGCTGCTTGCTCCTGCTCCTGCTGCTGCTTGCTGCTGCTGGTGCTTGCTGCTTGCTGCTGCTGCTGCTGATTGCTGCTGCTGCTGCTGCTGCTTGCTGCTGTTGCTGCTGCTGCTGCTGCTTGCAGCTGCTGCTGCTTCTTGCTGCCGCTGCTTGCTGCTGCTGCTTGCTGCTGCTGCTTGCTGCTGCTGCTTGCTGATGCTGCTGCTTGCTGCTGCTGCTTGCTGCTACTGCTTGCTGCTGCTGCTGCTGCTTGCTGCTCCTGCTGCATGCTGCTGCTTGCTGCTGCTGCTGCTCTCTGCTGCGGCTGCTGCTGCTTGCTGCTGCTTGCTGCTCCTGCTGCTGCTTGCTGCTGCTGCTGCTTGCTGCTGCTGCTGCGTGCTGCTGCTGCTTCTTGCTGCTGCTGCTTGATGCTGCTGCTGCTGCTTTCTGCAGCTGCTGCTTGCTGCTGATGCTTCTGCTGCTGCTTGCTGCTGCTGCTGCTTGCTGCTGCTTGCTGCTGCTGCTTGCTGCTGCTGCTGCTTGCTGCTACTGCTTGCTGTTGCTGCTGCTTGCTGCTCCTGCTGCATGCTGCTGCTGCTGCTTGCTGCTGCTCTCTGCTGCGGCTGCTGCTGCTTGCTGCTGCTTGCTGCTCCTGCTGCTGCTTGCTGCTGCTTCTTGCTGCTGCTACTGCTGATTGCTGCTGCTGCTGCTTGCTGCTCCTGCTGCATGCTGCTGCTGCTGCTTGCTGCTGCTGCTCTCTGCTGCGGCTGCTGCTGCTTGCTGCTGCTGCTTGCTGCTCCTGCTGCTGCTTGCTGCTGCTGCTGCTTGCTGCTGCTGCTGCTTGCTGCTGCTGCTGCTTCCTGCTGCTGCTGCTTGCTGCTGCTGCTTGCTGCTCCTGCTGCATGCTGCTGCTGCTGCTTGCTGCTGCTGCTGCTTGCTGCTGCTGCTGCTGCTTGCTGCTGGTGCTGCTTGGTGCTCCTGCCGCTGCTTGCTGCTGCTGCTGCTTCTTGCTGCTGCTGCTGCTTGATGCTGCTGCTGCTGCTTTCTGCAGCTGCTGCTTGCTGCTGAAGCTGCTGCTTGCTGCTGCTGCTGCTGCTGCTGCAGGTGCTTGCTGCTGCTGCTTTCTGCTGCTGCTGCTTGCTGCTGCTGCTGCTTGCTGCTGCTGCTACTGCTTGGTGCTGCTGCTGCTTGCTTCTGCTGCTGCTTGCTGCTGCTGCTCCTTGCTGCTGCTGCTGCTTGCTGCTGCTGCTGCTGCTTGCTGCTGCTGCTACTGCTTGCTGCTGCTGCTCCTTGCTGCTACTGCTCCTTGCTGCTGCTGCTGCTTCTGCTGCTGCTGCTGCTGCTTGCTGCTGCTTGCTGCTGCTGCTGCTTGCTGCTGCTGCGGCTGCTTGCTGCTGCTTCTGCTGCTGCTTGCTGCTGCTGCTGCTTGATGCTGCTGCTGCTGCTTGATGCTGCTGCTGCTGCTTGATGCTGCTGCTGCTGCTTGCTGCTGCTGCGGCTGCTTGCTGCTGCTTGCTGCTGCTGCTGCTGCTTGCTGCTGCTGCTGCTTGCTGCTGCTCCTGCTCCTGCTCCTGCTGCTGCTGCTTGCTGCTGCTTCTTGCTGCTGCTGCTGCTTGCTGCTGTTTGCTGCTGTTGCTGCTGCTTGCTGCTGCTTGCTGCTGCTGCTGCTGCTTGCTGCTGCTGCTGGTTGCTGCTGCTGCTGCTTGCAGCTGCTGCTACTGCTTGCTGCTCCTGCTGCTTGCTGCTGCTCCTTGCTGCTGCTGCTTGCTGCTGCTGCTGCTTGCTGCTTGCTGCTGCTGCTTGCTGCTGCTGCTGCTGCTTGCTGCTGCTGCTGCTTCTTGTTGCTGCTGCGGCTGCTGCTTGCTGCTGCTGCTGCTGCTTGCTGCAGCTGATGCTGCTGCTGCTTTCTGCTGCTGCTGCTGCTGCTGCTTGCTGCTGCTGCTGCTTGCTGCTGCTGCTGCTGCTTCCTGCTGCTGCTGCTGCTTGCTGCTTCTGCTGCTGCTGCTGCTTGCTGCTGCTGCTGCTGCTTGCTGCTGCTGTTGCTGCTGCTTGCTGCTGCTGCTTCTTGCTGCTCCTGCTGCTTGCTGCTGGTGCTTCTTGCTGCTGCTGCTGCTGCTTGCTGCTGTTTCCTGCTGTTGCTGCTGCTTGCTGCTGCTTGCTGCTGCTGCTGCTGCTGCTGCTGCTGGTTGCTGCTGCTGCTGCTTGCTGCTGCTGCTGCTGGTGCTTGCTGCTGTTGCTGCTGCTTGCTGCTTGCTGCTGCTGCTTGCTGCTGATGCTGCTGCGTGCTGCTCCTGCTGCTGCTTGCTGCTTGCTGCTGCTGCTGCTTGCTGCTGCTGCTGCTTCCTGCTGCTGCTGCTTGCTGCTGCTGCTTGCTGCTCCTGCTGCATGCTGCTGCTGCTGCTTGCTGCTGCTGCTGCTGCTTGCTGCTGCTGCTGCTGCTGCTTGCTGCTGGTGCTGCTTGGTGCTCCTGCTGCTGCTTGCTGCTGCTGCTGCTTCTTGCTGCTGCTGCTTGATGCTGCTGCTGCTGCTTTCTGCTGCTGCTGCTTGCTGCTGAAGCTGCTGCTTGCTGCTGCTGCTGCTGCTGCAGGTGCTTGCTGCTGCTGCTTTCTGCTGCTGCTGCTTGCTGCTGCTGCTGCTTGCTGCTGGTGCTACTGCTTGCTGCTGCTGCTGCTTGCTTCTGCTGCTGCTTGCTGCTGCTGCTGCTCCTTGCTGCTGCTGCTGCTGCTTGCTGCTGCTGCTGCTGCTTGCTGCTGCTGCTACTGCTTGCTGCTGCTGCTCCTTGCTGCTACTGCTCCTTGCTGCTGCTGCTGCTGCTGCTGCTGCTGCTTGCTGCTGCTTCTGCTGCTGCTGCTGCTTGCTGCTGCTTCTGCTGCTTGATGCTGCTGCTGCTGCTTGATGCTGCTGCTGCTGCTTGCTGCTGCTGCGGCTGCTTGCTACTGCTTGCTGCTGCTGCTTGCTGCTGCTGCTGCTTGCTGCTGCTCCTGCTCCTGCTGCTGCTGCTGCTTGCTGCTGCTTCTTGCTGCTGCTGCTGCTTGCTGCTGTTTGCTGCTGTTGCTGCTGCTTGCTGCTGCTTGCTGCTGCTGCTGCTGCTTGCTGCTGCTGCTGGTTGCTGCTGCTGCTGCTTGCTGCTGCTGCTGCTTGCTGCTGCTGCAGCTGCTGCTTGCTGCTGCTGCTGCTGGTGCTTGCTGCTGTTGCTGCTGCTTGCTGCTTGCTGCTGCTGCTTGCTGCTGATGCTGCTGCTGCTTGCTGCTGATGCTGCTGCGTGCTGCTCCTGCTGCTGCTTGCTGCTGCTGCTGCTGCTGCTTGTTGCTGCTGCTGCTTGCTGCTACTGCTGCTGCTTGCTGCTGCTGCTGGTGCTTGCTGCTGCTTGCTGCTGCTGCTTGTGCTTGCTGCTGCTGCTGCTGCTGCTTGCTGCTGCTGCTGCTTGCTGCTGCTGCTGCTTGCTGCTGCTATGCTACTGCTTGCTGCTCCTGCTGCTTGCTGCTGCTCCTTGCTGCTGCTGCTTGCTGCTGCTGCTGCTTGCTGCTTGCTGCTGCTGCTTGCTGCTGATGCTGCTGCTGCTTGCTGCTGATGCTGCTGCGTGCTGCTCCTGCTGCTGCTTGCTGCTGCTGCTGCTGCTGCTGCTTGTTGCTGCTGCTGCTTGCTGCTACTGCTGCTGCTTGCTGCTGCTGCTGGTGCTTGCTGCTGCTTGCTGCTGCTGCTTGCTGCTGCTGCTGCTTCTTGCTGCTGCTGCGGCTGCTGCTTGCTGCTGCTGCTGCTTGCTGCAGCTGATGCTGCTGCTGCTTCCTGCTGCTGCTGCTGCTGCTTCCTGCTGCTGCTGCTGCTTGCTGCTGCTGCTTGCTGCTGCTGCTGCTGCTTCCTGCTGCTGCTGCTGCTGCTGCTTGCTGCTTCTGCTGCTGCTGCTGCTGCTTGCTGCTGCTGCTGTTGCTGCTGCTTGCTGCTGCTGCTTCTTGCTGCTGCTGCTGCCGCTGCTTGCTGCTGTTGCTGCTGCTTGCTGCTGCTGCTGCTGCTGCTTGCTGCTGCTGCTTGATGCTGCTGCTGCTGCTGCTTGCTGCTGCTGCGGCTGCTTGCTGCTGCTTGCTGCTGCTGCTGCTGCTTGCTGCTGCTGCTGCTTGCTGCTGCTCCTGCTCCTGCTGCTGCTGCTTGCTGCTGGTGCTTCTTGCTGCTGCTGCTGCTTGCTGCTGTTTCCTGCTGCTTGCTGCTGCTTGCTGCTGCTGCTGCTGCTTGCTGCTGCTGCTGGTTGCTGGCTGCTGCTGCTTGCTGCTGCTGCAGCTGCTTGCTGCTGCTGCTGCTGGTGCTTGCTGCTGTTGCTGCTGCTTGCTGCTTGCTGCTGCTTGCTGCTGATACTGCTGCGTGCTGCTCCTGCTGCTGCTTGCTGCTGCTGCTGCTTGCTGCTGCTGCTGCTTGCTGCTGCTGCTGCTGCTGCTTGTTGCTGCTGCTGCTTGCTGCTACTGCTGCTGCTGCTTGCTGCTACTGCTGCTGCTGCTGCTGCTGCTTGCTGCTGCTGCTGGTGCTTGCTGCTGCTTGCTGCTGCTGCTTGCTGCTGCTGCTGCTTGCTGCTGCTGCTACTGCTTGCTGCTCCTGCTGCTTGCTGCTGCTCCTTGCTGCTGCTGCTTGCTGCTGCTGCTGCTTGCTGCTTGCTGCTGCTGCTTCTTGCTGCTGCTGCGGCTGCTGCTGCTTGCTGCTGCTGCTGCTGCTGCTGCTGCTGCTGCTTGCTGCTGCTGCTGCTTGCTGCTGCTCCTGCTCCTGCTCCTGCTGCTGCTGCTGCTTGCTGCTGCTGCTTCTTGCTGCTGCTGCTGCTGCTGCTTGCTGCTGTTTGCTGCTGTTGCTGCTGCTTGCTGCTGCTTGCTGCTGCTGCTGCTTGCTGCTTGCTGCTGCTGCTGGTTGCTGCTGCTGCTTGCTGCTGCTGCTGCTTGCTGCTGCTGCAGCTGCTGCTTGCTGCTGCTGCTGCTGCTGGTGCTTGCTGCTGTTGCTGCTGCTTGCTGCTTGCTGCTGCTGCTTGCTGCTGCTGCTTGCTGCTGATGCTGCTGCGTGCTGCTCCTGCTGCTGCTTGCTGCTGCTGCTGCTGCTGCTTGTTGCTGCTGCTGCTTGCTGCTTGTCTGCTGCTGCTGCTGCTTGCTGCTTGCTGCTTCTGCAGCTGCTGCTTGCTGCTGCTGCTGGTGCTTGCTGCTGTTGCTGCTGCTTGCTGCTTGCTGCTGCTGCTGCTTGCTGCTGCTGCTTGCTGCTGCTGCTTGCTGCTGATGCTGCTGCGTGCTGCTCCTGCTGCTGCTTGCTGCTGCTGCTGCTTGTTGTTGCTGCTGCTTGCTGCTACTGCTGCTGCTGCTGCTGCTTGCTGCTGCTGCTGGTGCTTGCTGCTGCTTGCTGCTGCTGCTGCTGCTTGCTGCTGCTGCTACTGCTTGCTGCTCCTGCTGCTTGCTGCTGCTGCTTGCTGCTGCTGCTGCTGCTGCTTGCTGCTGCTGCTTGCTGCTGCTGCTGCTTCTTGCTGCTGCTGCGGCTGCTGCTTGCTGCTGCTGCTGCTTGCTGCAGCTGATGCTGCTGCTGCTTCCTGCTGCTGCTGCTGCTGCTGCTGCTGCTTGCTGCTGCCGCTTGCTGCTGCTGCTGCTGATTGCTGATGCTGCTTCCTGCTGCTGCTGCTGCTGCTTGCTGCTTCTGCTGCTGCTGCCGCTGCTTGCTGCTGTTGCTGCTGCTTGCTGCTGCTGCTGCTTCTTGCTGCTGCTGCTGCTGCTGCCGCTGCTTGCTTCTGTTGCTGCTGCTTGCTGCTGCTGCTGCTGCTTCTTGCTGCTGCTGCTGCTTGCTGCTTGCTGCTGGTGCTTGCTGCTGCTGCTGCTTGCTGCTGCTGCTGCTTCTTGCTGCTGCTGCGGCTGCTGCTTGCTGCTGCTGCTGCTTGCTGCAGCTGATGCTGCTGCTGCTTCCTGCTGCTGCTGCTGCTGCTTGCTGCTGCTGCTACTGCTTGCTGCTCCTGCTGCTTGCTGCTGCTGCTTGCTGCTGCTGCTGCTGCTTGCTGCTGCTGCTGCTTCTTGCTGCTGCTGCGGCTGCTGCTTGCTGCTGCTGCTGCTTGCTGCAGCTGATGCTGCTGCTGCTTCCTGCTGCTGCTGCTGCTGCTGCTGCTGCTTGCTGCTGCCGCTTGCTGCTGCTGCTGCTGCTTGCTGATGCTGCTGCTGCTTCCTGCTGCTGCTGCTGCTGCTTGCTGCTTCTGCTGCTGCTGCCGCTGCTTGCTGCTGTTGCTGCTGCTTGCTGCTGCTGCTGCTTCTTGCTGCTGCTGCTGCTGCTGCCGCTGCTTGCTTCTGTTGCTGCTGCTTGCTGCTGCTGCTGCTTCTTGCTGCTGCTGCTGCTTGCTGCTTGCTGCTGCTGCTTGCTGCTGCTGCTGCTGGTTGCTGCTGCTGCTGCTGCTTTCTGCTGCTGCTGCTGCTTCTTGCTGCTGCTGCTGCTGCTTGATGCTGCTGCTGCCGCTTGCTGCTGCTGCTGCTTTCTGCAGCTGCTGCTTGCTGCTGATGCTGCTGCTTGCTGCTGCTGCTTGCTGCTGCTGCTGCTTGCTGCTGCTGGTACTGCTTGCTGCTGCTGGTACTGCTTGCTGCTGCTGCTGCTGCTTGCTTTTGCTGCTGCTTGCTGCTGCTGCTCCTTGCTGCTGCTGCTTGCTGCTGCTGCTTGCTGCTGCAACTGCTGCTGCTGCAGCTGCTGCTTGCGGCTGCTGCTTGCTGCTCCTGCAGCTACTTGCTGCTGCTGCTGGTTCTTGCTGCTGCTGCTGCTGCAGCTGCTTGCTGCTGCTGCTGCTGCTTGCTGCTGATGCTGCTTGCTGCTGCTGCTGCTTGCTGCTGCTGCTGCTGCTACTGCTTGCTGCTGCTGCTACTGCTTGCTGCTGCTGCTGCTTCTTGCTGCTGCTGTGGCTGCTGCTTGCTGCTGCTGCTGCTGCTGCTGCTTGCTGCAGCTGATGCTGCTGCTGCTTCCTGCTGCTGCTGCTGCTTGCTGCTGCCGCTTGATGCTGCTGCTGCTTGCTGCTGCTGCTTCCTGCTGCTGCTGCTGCTTGCTGCTTCTGCTGCTGCTGCTGCTGTTGCTGCTGCTTGCTGCTGCTGCTTCTTGCTGCTGCTGCTGCCGCTGCTTGCTGCTGTTGCTGCTGCTTGCTGCTGCTGCTGCTGCTGCTGCTTCTTGCTGCTGCTGGTGGTTCTTGCTGCTGCTGCTGCTGCAGCTGCTTGCTGCTGCTGCTGCTGCTTGCTGCTGATGCTGCTTGCTGCTGCTGCTGCTTGCTGCTGCTGCTGCTGCTGCTTGTTGCTGCTGCTGCTTGCTGCTACTGCTGCTGCTGCTGGTGCTTGCTGCTGCTTGCTGCTGCTGCTGCTGCTACTGCTTGCTGCTCCTGCTGCTTGCTGCTGCTCCTTGCTGCTGCTGCTTGCTGCTGCTGCTGCTTGCTGGTTGCTGCTGCTGCTTGCTGCTGCTGCTGCTTCTTGCTGCTGCTGTGGCTGCTGCTTGCTGCTGCTGCTGCTGCTGCTGCTGCTTGCTGCAGCTGATGCTGCTGCTGCTTCCTGCTGCTGCTGCTGCTGCTGCTTGCTGCTGCCGCTTGATGCTGCTGCTGCTTGCTGCTGCTGCTTCCTGCTGCTGCTGCTTGCTGCTTCTGCTGCTGCTGCTGCTTGCTGCTGCTGCTGTTGCTGCTGCTTGCTGCTGCTGCTGCTGCTGCTTCTTGCTGCTGCTGCTGCCGCTGCTTGCTGCTGTTGCTGCTGCTTGCTGCTGCTGCTGCTGCTGCTTCTTGCTGCTGCTGCTGCTTCTTGCTGCTGCTGCTGCTGCTTGCTGCTGCGGCTGCTGCTGCTTGCTCCTGCTCCTGCTGCTGCTTGCTGCTGCTGGTGCTTGCTGCTTGCTGCTGCTGCTGCTGCTGCTGCTGGTGCATGCTGCGCTGCTGCTGCTGCTGCTGATTGCTGCTGCTGCTGCTTGCTGCTGTTGCTGCTTGCTGCTGCTGCTGCTTCCTGCTGCTGCTGCTTGCTGCTGCTGCTTGCTGCTGCTGCGTGCTGCTCCTGCTGCATGCTGCTGCTGCTGCTTCTTGCTGCTGCTGCTGCTGCTGCTTTCTGCAGCTGCTGCTTGCTGCTGAAGCTCCTGCTTGCTGCTGCTGCTGCTGCAGGTGCTTGCTGCTGCTGCTTTCTGCTGCTGCTGCTGCTGCTTGCTGCTGCTGCTGCTGCTGCTTGCTGCTGCTGCTGCTGCTTGCTGCTGCTGCTACTGCTTGCTGCTGCTGCTGCTTGCTTCTGCTGCTGCTTGCTGCTGCTGCTGCTGCTTGCTGCTGCTGCTTCTTGCTGCTGCTGTTTGCTGCTGCTGCTTCTTGCTGCTGCTGCTTGCTGCTGCTGCTGCTTCCTGCTGCTGCTTGCTGCTGCTGCTTGCTGCTCCTGCTGCATCCTGCTGCTGCTGCTTGGTGCTGCTGCTGCTTGCTGCTGCTGCTACTGCTTGCTGCTCCTGCTGCTTGCTGCTGCTCCTTGCTGCTGCTGCTTGCTGCTTGCTGCTGCTGCTTGCTGCTGCTGCTGCTGCTGCTGCTGCTTGCTGCTGCTGCTGCTTGCTGCTGTTGCTGCTTCTTGCTGCTGCTGCGGCTCCTGCTTGCTGCTGCTGCTGCTGCTGCTGCTTGCTGCAGCTGATGCTGCTGCTGCTTCCTGCTGCTGCTGCTTGCTGCTGCCGCTTGCTGCTGCTGCTGCTTGCTGCTGCTGCTGCTGCTTCCTGCTGCTGCTGCTTGCTGCTTCTGCTGCTGCTGCTTGCTGCTGCTGCTGTTGCTGCTGCTTGCTGCTGCTGCTGCTGCTTCTTGCTGCTGCTGCTTGCTGCTGCCGCTGCTTGCTGCTGTTGCTGCTGCTTGCTGCTGCTGCTGCTTGCTGCTGCTGCTGCTTGCTGCTGCTCCTGCTCCTGCTCCTGCTGCTGCTGCTGCTTGCTGCTGCTGCTTCTTGCTGCTGCTGCTGCTGCTGCTTGCTGCTGTTTGCTGCTGTTTGTGCTGCTTGCTGCTGCTTGCTGATGCTGCTGCTGCTTGCTGCTAGCTGCTGCTGCTGGTTGCTGCTGCTGCTGCTTGCTGCTGCTGCAGCTGCTGCTTGCTGCTGCTGCTGCTGCTGGTGCTTGCTGCTGTTGCTGCTGCTTGCTGCTTGCTGCTGCTGCTTGCTGCTGCTGCTTGCTGCTGCTGCTTGCTGCTGATGCTGCTGCGTGCTGCTCCTGCTGCTGCTTGCTGCTGCTGCTGCTTGCTGCTGCTGCTGCTGCTGCTGCTTGTTGCTGCTGCTGCTTGCTGCTTGCTGCTGCTGCTGCTGCTTGCTGCTTGCTGCTTCTGCAGCTGCTGCTTGCTGCTGCTGCTGGTGCTTGCTGCTGTTGCTGCTGCTTGCTGCTTGCTGCTGCTGCTGCTTGCTGCTGCTGCTTGCTGCTGCTGCTTGCTGCTGATGCTGCTGCGTGCTGCTCCTGCTGCTGCTTGCTGCTGCTGCTGCTTGCTCCTGCTGCTGCTTGTTGTTGCTGCTGCTTGCTGCTACTGCTGCTGCTGCTGCTGCTTGCTGCTGCTGCTGGTGCTTGCTGCTGCTTGCTGCTGCTGCTGCTGCTTGCTGCTGCTGCTACTGCTTGCTGCTCCTGCTGCTTGCTGCTGCTGCTTGCTGCTGCTGCTGCTGCTGCTGCTTGCTGCTGCTGCTGCTTCTTGCTGCTGCTGCTTCTTGCTGCTGCTGCTGCTTGCTGCAGCTGATGCTGCTGCTGCTTCCTGCTGCTGCTGCTGCTGCTGCTTGCTGCTGCCGCTTGCTGCTGCTGCTGCTGCTTGCTGATGCTGCTGCTGCTTCCTGCTGCTGCTGCTGCTTGCTGCTTCTGCTGCTGCTGCCGCTGCTTGCTGCTGTTGCTGCTGCTTGCTGCTGCTGCTGCTTCTTGCTGCTGCTGCTGCTGCTGCCGCTGCTTGCTTCTGTTGCTGCTGCTTGCTGCTGCTGCTGCTTTTGCTGCTTCTTGCTGCTGCTGCTGCTTGCTGCTGCTGCTTGCTGCTGCTGCTTGCTGCTGCTGCTGCTGGTTGCTGCTGCTGCTGCTGCTTTCTGCTGCTGCTGCTGCTTCTTGCTGCTGCTGCTGCTGCTTGATGCTGCTGCTGCCGCTTGCTGCTGCTGCTGCTTTCTGCAGCTGCTGCTTGCTGCTGATGCTGCTGCTTGCTGCTGATGCTGCTGCTTGCTGCTGCTGCTTGCTGCTGCTGCTGCTTGCTGCTGCTGGTACTGCTTGCTGCTGCTGGTACTGCTTGCTGCTGCTGCTGCTGCTTGCTTTTGCTGCTGCTTGCTGCTGCTGCTCCTTGCTGCTGCTGCTTGCTGCTGCTGCTTGCTGCTGCAACTGCTGCTGCTGCAGCTGCTGCTTGCGGCTGCTGCTTGCTGCTCCTGCAGCTACTTGCTGCTGCTGGTTCTTGCTGCTGCTGCTGCTGCAGCTGCTTGCTGCTGCTGCTGCTGCTTGCTGCTGATGCTGCTTGCTGCTGCTGCTGCTTGCTGCTGCTGCTGCTGCTACTGCTTGCTGCTGCTGCTACTGCTTGCTGCTGCTGCTGCTTCTTGCTGCTGCTGTGGCTGCTGCTTGCTGCTGCTGCTGCTGCTGCTTGCTGCAGCTGATGCTGCTGCTGCTTCCTGCTGCTGCTGCTGCTTGCTGCTGCCGCTTGATGCTGCTGCTGCTTGCTGCTGCTGCTTCCTGCTGCTGCTGCTGCTTGCTGCTTCTGCTGCTGCTGCTGCTGTTGCTGCTGCTTGCTGCTGCTGCTGCTGCTGCTTCTTGCTGCTGCTGCTGCCGCTGCTTGCTGCTGTTGCTGCTGCTTGCTGCTGCGGCTGCTGCTGCTGCTTCTTGCTGCTGCTGGTGGTTCTTGCTGCTGCTGCTGCTGCAGCTGCTTGCTGCTGCTGCTGCTTGCTGCTGATGCTGCTTGCTGCTGCTGCTGCTTGCTGCTGCTGCTGCTGCTGCTTGTTGCTGCTGCTGCTTGCTGCTACTGCTGCTGCTGCTGGTGCTTGCTGCTGCTTGCTGCTGCTGCTTGCTGCTGCTGCTGCTACTGCTTGCTGCTCCTGCTGCTTGCTGCTGCTCCTTGCTGCTGCTGATTGCTGCTGCTGCTGCTTGCTGCTTGCTGCTGCTGGTTGCTGCTGCTGCTGCTTCTTGCTGCTGCTGTGGCTGCTGCTTGCTGCTGCTGCTGCTGCTGCTGCTTGCTGCAGCTGATGCTGCTGCTGCTTCCTGCTGCTGCTGCTGCTGCTTGCTGCTGCCGCTTGATGCTGCTGCTGCTTGCTGCTGCTGCTTCCTGCTGCTGCTGCTTGCTGCTTCTGCTGCTGCTGCTGCTTGCTGCTGCTGCTGTTGCTGCTGCTTGCTGCTGCTGCTGCTGCTGCTTCTTGCTGCTGCTGCTGCCGCTGCTTGCTGCTGTTGCTGCTGCTTGCTGCTGCTGCTGCTGCTGCTTCTTGCTGCTGCTGCTGCTTCTTGCTGCTGCTGCTGCTGCTTGCTGCTGCGGCTGCTGCTGCTTGCTCCTGCTCCTGCTGCTGCTTGCTGCTGCTGGTGCTTGCTGCTTGCTGCTGCTGCTGCTGCTGCTGCTGGTGCATGCTGCGCTGCTGCTGCTGCTGCTGATTGCTGCTGCTGCTGCTTGCTGCTGCTTGCAGCTGCTGCTGCTTCTTGCTGCCGCTGCTTGCTGCTGCTGCTTGCTGATGCTGATGTTTGCTGCTGCTGCTTGCTGCTGCTGCTGCTTGCTGCTACTGCTTGCTGCTGCTGCTGCTGCTTGCTGCTCCTGCTTGCTGCTGCTGCTGCTTGCTGCTGCTGCTGCTTCCTGCTGCTGCTGCTTGCTGCTGCTGCTTGCTGCTGCTGCGTGCTGCTCCTGCTGCATGCTGCTGCTGCTGCTTCTTGCTGCTGCTGCTGCTGCTGCTTTCTGCAGCTGCTGCTTGCTGCTGAAGCTCCTGCTTGCTGCTGCTGCTGCTGCAGGTGCTTGCTGCTGCTGCTTTCTGCTGCTGCTGCTGCTTGCTGCTGCTGCTGCTGCTTGCTGCTGCTGCTGCTGCTTGCTGCTGCTGCTACTGCTTGCTGCTGCTGCTGCTTGCTTCTGCTGCTGCTTGCTGCTGCTGCTGCTGCTTGCTGCTGCTGCTTCTTGCTGCTGCTGTTTGCTGCTGCTGCTTCTTGCTGCTGCTGCTTGCTGCTGCTGCTTGCTGCTGCTGCTGCTTCCTGCTGCTGCTTGCTGCTGCTGCTTGCTGCTCCTGCTGCATCCTGCTGCTGCTGCTTGCTGCTGCTGCTGCTTGCTGCTGCTGCTACTGCTTGCTGCTCCTGCTGCTTGCTGCTGCTCCTTGCTGCTGCTGCTTGCTGCTTGCTGCTGCTGCTTGCTGCTGCTGCTGCTGCTGCTTGCTGCTGCTGCTGCTTGCTGCTGTTGCTGCTTCTTGCTGCTGCTGCGGCTCCTGCTTGCTGCTGCTGCTGCTGCTGCTGCTTGCTGCAGCTGATGCTGCTGCTGCTTCCTGCTGCTGCTGCTTGCTGCTGCCGCTTGCTGCTGCTGCTGCTTGCTGCTGCTGCTGCTGCTTCCTGCTGCTGCTGCTTGCTGCTTCTGCTGCTGCTGCTTGCTGCTGCTGCTGTTGCTGCTGCTTGCTGCTGCTGCTGCTGCTTCTTGCTGCTGCTGCTGCTGCCGCTGCTTGCTGCTGTTGCTGCTGCTTGCTGCTGCTGCTGCTTCTTGCTGCTTCTTGCTGCTGCTGCTGCTGCTGCTGCTTGCTGCTGCGGCTGCTGCTGCTTGCTCCTGCTGCTGCTTGCTGCTGCTGGTGCTTGCTGCTTGCTGCTGCTGCTGCTGGTGCATGCTGCTGCTGCTGCTGCTTGCTGCTGTTGCTGCTGCTGCTGCTTGCAGCTGCTGCTTCTTGCTGCCGCTGCTTGCTGCTGCTGCTGCTTGCTGCTGCTGCTTGCTGATGCTGCTGCTTGCTGCTGCTGCTTGCTGCTGCTGCTGCTTGCTGCTACTGCTTGCTGCTGCTGCTGCTGCTGCTTGCTGCTCCTGCTGCATGCTGCTGCTTGCTGCTGCTGCTGCTCTCTGCTGCGGCTGCTGCTGCTTGCTGCTGCTGCTGCTTGCTGCTGCTGCTTGCTGCTGCTGTTGCTTGCAGCTGCTGCTTCTTGCTGCTGCTGCTGCTTGATGCTTCTGCTGCTGCTTTCTGCAGCTGCTGCTTGCTGCTGATGCTGCTGCTGCTGCTGCTTGCTGCTGCTGATGCTTGCTACTGCTGCTGCTTGCTGCTGCTGCTGCTTGCTGCTGCTTGCTGCTGCTTGCTGCTGCTGCTTGCTGCTGCTGCTGCTTGCTGCTACTGCTTGCTTGCTGCTGCTGCTGCTTGCTGCTCCTGCTGCATGCTGCTGCTGCTGCATGCTGCTGCTGCTGCTTGCTGCTGCTACTGCTGATTGCTGCTGCTGCTGCTTGCTGCTGTTGCTGCTGCTGCTGCTTGCAGCTGCTGCTGCTTCTTGCTGCTGCTGCTTGCTGCTGCTGCTGCTTGCTGCTGCTGCTGCTTCCTGCTGCTGCTGCTTGCTGCTGCTGGTTGCTGCTGCTGCTTGCTGCTCCTGCTGCATGCTGCTGCTGCTGCTTGCTGCTGCTGCTGCTGCTTGCTGCTCCTGCTGCTTCTTGCTGCTGCTGCTGCTGCTGCTTGATGCTGCTGCTGCTGCTGCTTTCTGCAGCTGCTGCTTGCTGCTGAAGCTGCTGCTTGCTGCTGCTGCTGCTGCAGGTGCTTGCTGCTGCTGCTTTCTGCTGCTGCTGCTGCTCGCTGCTGCTGCTACTGCTTGCTGCTACTGCTGCTTGCTTCTGCTGCTGCTTGCTGCTGCTGCTGCTCCTTGCTGCTGCTGCTGCTTGCTGCTGCTGCTTCTTGCTGCTGCTGCTTGCTGCTGCTGCTTCTTGCTGCTGCTGCTTGCTGCTGCTGCTGCTTGCTGCTGCTGCTTCCTGCTGCTGCTGCTTGCTGCTGCTGCTCGCTGCTGCTGCTTGCTGCTGCTGCTTGCTGCTGCTGCTTGCTGCTCCTGCTGCATGCTGCTGCTGCTGCTTGCTGGTGCTGCTGCTTGCTGCTGGTGCTGCTTGCTGCTCCTGCTGCTGCTTGCTGCAGCTGCTGCTTCTTGCTGCTGCTGCTGCTGCTGCTTTCTGCAGCTGCTGCTTGCTGCTGCTGCTGCTGCAGGTGCTTGCTGCTGCTGCTTTCTGCTGCTGCTTGCTGCTGCTGCTGCTACTGCTTGCTGCTGCTGCTGCTTGCTTCTGCTGCTGCCTGCTGCTGCTGCTGCTCCTTGCTGCTGCTGCTGCTTGCTGCTGCTGCTGCTGCTGCTGCATGCTGCTGCTGCTGCTGCATGCTGCTGCTGCTGCTTGCTGCTGCTGCTGCTGCTTGCTGCTGCTGCTGCTGCTGCTGCTGCTTGCTGCTGCTGCTCCTTGCTGCTACTGCTCCTTGCTGCTGCTGCTGCTGCGGCTTCTGCTGCTGCTGCTGCTTGCTGCTGCTGCTGCTTGCTGCTGCTGCAACTGCTGCTTGCTGCTGCTGCTGCTGCTTGCTGCTGCTGTTGCTGCTTGATGCTGCTGCTGCTGCTTGCTGCTGCTGCTGCTGCTTGCTGCTGCTGCTGCTCTCTGCTGCTGCTGGTGCTGCTTGCTGCTACTGCTGCTGCTGCTGCTGCTGCTGCTTGCTGCTGCTGCTCGTGCTTGCTGCTGCTTGCTGCTGCTGCTGCTGCTGCTTGCTGCTCCTGCTGCTTGCTGCTGCTGCTGCTTGCTGCTGCTGCTGCTGCTGCTTCTTGCTGCTGCTGCTGCTGCCGCTGCTTGCTGCTGTTGCTGCTGCTTGCTGCTGCTGCTGCTGCTGCTTCTTGCTGCTGCTGGTGGTTCTTGCTGCTGCTGCTGCTGCAGCTGCTTGCTGCTGCTGCTGCTGCTTGCTGCTGATGCTGCTTGCTGCTGCTGCTGCTTGCTGCTGCTGCTGCTGCTGCTTGTTGCTGCTGCTGCTTGCTGCTACTGCTGCTGCTGCTGGTGCTTGCTGCTGCTTGCTGCTGCTGCTTGCTGCTGCTGCTGCTACTGCTTGCTGCTCCTGCTGCTTGCTGCTGCTCCTTGCTGCTGCTGCTTGCTGCTGCTGCTGCTTGCTGCTTGCTGCTGCTGCTTGCTGCTGCTGCTGCTTCTTGCTGCTGCTGTGGCTGCTGCTTGCTGCTGCTGCTGCTGCTGCTGCTTGCTGCAGCTGATGCTGCTGCTGCTTCCTGCTGCTGCTGCTGCTGCTTGCTGCTGCCGCTTGATGCTGCTGCTGCTTGCTGCTGCTGCTTCCTGCTGCTGCTGCTTGCTGCTTCTGCTGCTGCTGCTGCTTGCTGCTGCTGCTGTTGCTGCTGCTTGCTGCTGCTGCTGCTGCTTCTTGCTGCTGCTGCTGCCGCTGCTTGCTGCTGTTGCTGCTGCTGCTGCTGCTGCTGCTGCTGCTGCTTCTTGCTGCTGCTGCTGCTTCTTGCTGCTGCTGCTGCTGCTTGCTGCTGCGGCTGCTGCTGCTTGCTCCTGCTCCTGCTGCTGCTTGCTGCTGCTGGTGCTTGCTGCTTGCTGCTGCTGCTGCTGCTGCTGCTGGTGCATGCTGCGCTGCTGCTGCTGCTGCTGATTGCTGCTGCTGCTGCTTGCTGCTGTTGCTGCTGCTGCTGCTGCTTGCAGCTGCTGCTGCTTCTTGCTGCCGCTGCTTGCTGCTGCTCTTTGCTGATGCTGATGCTTGCTGCTGCTGCTTGCTGCTGCTGCTGCTTGCTGCTACTGCTTGCTGCTGCTGCTGCTGCTTGCTGCTCCTGCTTGCTGCTGCTGCTGCTTCCTGCTGCTGCTGCTTGCTGCTGCTGCGTGCTGCTCCTGCTGCATGCTGCTGCTGCTGCTTCTTGCTGCTGCTGCTGCTGCTGCTTTCTGCAGCTGCTGCTTGCTGCTGAAGCTCCTGCTTGCTGCTGCTGCTGCTGCAGGTGCTTGCTGCTGCTGCTTTCTGCTGCTGCTGCTGCTTGCTGCTGCTGCTGCTGCTTGCTGCTGCTGCTGCTGCTTGCTGCTGCTGCTACTGCTTGCTGCTGCTGCTGCTTGCTTCTGCTGCTGCTTGCTGCTGCTGCTGCTGCTTGCTGCTGCTGCTTCTTGCTGCTGCTGTTTGCTGCTGCTGCTGCTTCTTCTGCTGCTGCTTGCTGCTGCTGCTTGCTGCTGCTGCTGCTTCCTGCTGCTGCTTGCTGCTGCTGCTTGCTGCTCCTGCTGCATCCTGCTGCTGCTGCTTGCTGCTGCTGCTGCTTGCTGCTGCTGCTACTGCTTGCTGCTCCTGCTGCTTGCTGCTGCTCCTTGCTGCTGCTGCTTGCTGCTTGCTGCTGCTGCTTGCTGCTGCTGCTGCTGCTGCTTGCTGCTGCTGCTGCTTGCTGCTGTTGCTGCTTCTTGCTGCTGCTGCGGCTCCTGCTTGCTGCTGCTGCTGCTGCTGCTGCTTGCTGATGCTGCTGCTGCTTCCTGCTGCTGCTGCTTGCTGCTGCCGCTTGCTGCTGCTGCTGCTTGCTGCTGCTGCTGCTGCTTCCTGCTGCTGCTGCTTGCTGCTTCTGCTGCTGCTGCTTGCTGCTGCTGCTGTTGCTGCTGCTTGCTGCTGCTGCTGCTGCTTCTTGCTGCTGCTGCTGCTGCTGCCGCTGCTTGCTGCTGTTGCTGCTGCTTGCTGCTGCTGCTGCTTCTTGCTGCTGCTGCTGCTTCTTGCTGCTGCTGCTGCTGCTGCTGCTGCTTGCTGCTGCGGCTGCTGCTGCTTGCTCCTGCTGCTGCTTGCTGCTGCTGGTGCTTGCTGCTTGCTGCTGCTGCTGCTGGTGCATGCTGCTGCTGCTGCTGCTTGCTGCTGTTGCTGCTGCTGCTGCTTGCAGCTGCTGCTTCTTGCTGCCGCTGCTTGCTGCTGCTGCTGCTTGCTGCTGCTGCTTGCTGATGCTGCTGCTTGCTGCTGCTGCTTGCTGCTGCTGCTGCTTGCTGCTACTGCTTGCTGCTGCTGCTGCTGCTGCTTGCTGCTCCTGCTCCATGCTGCTGCTTGCTGCTGCTGCTGCTCTCTGCTGCGGCTGCTGCTGCTTGCTGCTGCTGCTGCTTGCTGCTGCTGCTTGCTGCTGCTGTTGCTTGCAGCTGCTGCTTCTTGCTGCTGCTGCTGCTTGATGCTTCTGCTGCTGCTTTCTGCAGCTGCTGCTTGCTGCTGATGCTGCTGCTGCTGCTGCTTGCTGCTGCTGATGCTTGCTACTGCTGCTGCTTGCTGCTGCTGCTGCTGCTTGCTGCTGCTTGCTGCTGCTTGCTGCTGCTGCTTGCTGCTACTGCTTGCTGCTGCTGCTGCTGCTTGCTGCTCCTGCTGCATGCTGCTGCTGCTGCATGCTGCTGCTGCTGCTTGCTGCTGCTACTGCTGATTGCTGCTGCTGCTGCTTGCTGCTGTTGCTGCTGCTGCTGCTTGCAGCTGCTGCTGCTTCTTGCTGCTGCTGCTTGCTGCTGCTGCTGCTTCCTGCTGCTGCTGCTTGCTGCTGCTGGTTGCTGCTGCTGCTTGCTGCTCCTGCTGCATGCTGCTGCTGCTGCTTGCTGCTGCTGCTGCTGCTTGCTGCTCCTGCTGCTTCTTGCTGCTGCTGCTGCTGCTGCTTGATGCTGCTGCTGCTGCTGCTTTCTGCAGCTGCTGCTTGCTGCTGAAGCTGCTGCTTGCTGCTGCTGCTGCTGCAGGTGCTTGCTGCTGCTGCTTTCTGCTGCTGCTGCTGCTCGCTGCTGCTGCTACTGCTTGCTGCTACTGCTGCTTGCTTCTGCTGCTGCTTGCTGCTGCTGCTGCTCCTTGCTGCTGCTGCTGCTTGCTGCTGCTGCTTCTTGCTGCTGCTGCTTGCTGCTGCTGCTTCTTGCTGCTGCTGCTTGCTGCTGCTGCTGCTTGCTGCTGCTGCTTCCTGCTGCTGCTGCTTGCTGCTGCTGCTTGCTGCTGCTGCTTGCTGCTCCTGCTGCATGCTGCTGCTGCTGCTTGCTGGTGCTGCTGCTTGCTGCTGGTGCTGCTTGCTGCTCCTGCTGCTGCTTGCTGCAGCTGCTGCTTCTTGCTGCTGCTGCTGCTGCTGCTGCTTTCTGCAGCTGCTGCTTGCTGCTGCTGCTGCTGCAGGTGCTTGCTGCTGCTGCTTTCTGCTGCTGCTGCTGCTGCTGCTGCTGCTGCTACTGCTTGCTGCTGCTGCTGCTTGCTTCTGCTGCTGCCTGCTGCTGCTGCTGCTCCTTGCTGCTGCTGCTGCTTGCTGCTGCTGCTGCTGCTGCTGCTGCATGCTGCTGCTGCTGCTGCTTGCTGCTGCTGCTGCTGCTTGCTGCTGCTGCTGCTGCTTGCTGCTGCTGCTCCTTGCTGCTACTGCTCCTTGCTGCTGCTGCTGCTGCGGCTTCTGCTGCTGCTGCTGCTTGCTGCTGCTTGCTGCTGCTGCTGCTTGCTGCTGCTGCTGCTTGCTG
This sequence comes from Amblyomma americanum, assembly GCF_052857255.1. Lineage (NCBI taxonomy): Eukaryota > Metazoa > Arthropoda > Arachnida > Ixodida > Ixodidae > Amblyomma > Amblyomma americanum. The sequence goes on from NC_135498.1 coordinate 233,276,990, forward strand.
CTGCTGCAACTGCTGCTTGCTGCTGCTGCTGCTGCTTGCTGCTGCTGTTGCTGCTTGATGCTGCTGCTGCTGCTTGCTGCTGCTGCTGCTGCTGCTGCTTGCTGCTGCTGCTGCTCTCTGCTGCTGCTGGTGCTGCTTGCTGCTACTGCTGCTGCTGCTGCTGCTGCTGCTTGCTGCTGCTGCTCGTGCTTGCTGCTGCTTGCTGCTGCTGCTGCTGCTGCTGCTTGCTGCTGCTGCTACTGCTTGCTGCTCCTGCTGCTTGCTGCTGCTGCTGCTTGCTGCTTGCTGCTGCTGCTGCTGCTTGCTGCTGCTGCTGCTGCTGCTACTGCTTGAAGCTGCTGCTTGCTGCTTGCTGCTGCTTCTGCTGCTTGCTGCTGCTGCTTCTTGCTGCTGCTGCGGCTGCTGCTTGCTGCTGCTGCTTGCTGCTGCTGCTTGCTGCTGCTTGCTGCTGCTGCTGCTTGCTGCTGCTCCTGCTCCTGCTCCTGCTGCTGCTTGCTGCTGCTGCTTCTTGCTGCTGCTGCTGCTGCTGCTGCTTGCTGCTGTTTGCTGCTGTTGCTGCTGCTTGCTGCTGCTGCTGCTGCTGCTTGCTGCTTGCTGCTGCTGCTGCTTGCTGCTGCTGCTGGTTGCTGCTGCTGCTTGCTGCTGCTGCTGCTGCTGCTTGCTGCTTCTGCAGCTGCTGCTTGCTGCTGCTGCTGGTGCTTGCTGCTGTTGCTGCTGCTTGCTGCTTGCTGCTGCTGCTGCTTGCTGCTGCTGCTTGCTGCTGCTGCTTGCTGCTGATGCTGCTGCGTGCTGCTCCTGCTGCTGCTTGCTGCTGCTGCTGCTTGTTGTTGCTGCTGCTTGCTGCTACTGCTGCTGCTGCTGCTGCTTGCTGCTGCTGCTGGTGCTTGCTGCTGCTTGCTGCTGCTGCTGCTTGCTGCTGCTGCTGGTGCTTGCTGCTGCTTGCTGCTGCTGCTGCTGCTGCTGCTTGCTGCTGCTGCTACTGCTTGCTGCTCCTGCTGCTTGCTGCTGCTGCTTGCTGCTGCTGCTTGCTGCTGCTGCTGCTTGCTGCTGCTGCTGCTTCTTGCTGCTGCTGCGGCTGCTGCTTGCTGCTGCTGCTGCTTGCTGAGCTTATGCTGCTGCTGTTTCCTGCTGCTGCTGCTGCTGCTTGCTGCTGCCGCTTGCTGCTGCTGCTGCTTGCTGATGCTGCTGCTGCTTGCTGCTTCTGCTGCTGCTGCCGCTGCTTGCTGCTGTTGCTGCTGCTTGCTGCTGCTGCTTCTTGCTGCTGCTGCTGCTGCTGCCGCTGCTTGCTTCTGTTGCTGCTGCTTGCTGCTGCTGCTGCTGCTTCTTGCTGCTGCTGCTGCTTGCTGCTTGTTGCTGCTGCTTGCTGCTGCTGCTGCTGGTTGCTGCTGCTGCTGCTGCTTTCTGCTGCTGCTGCTGCTTCTTGCTGCTGCTGCTGCTTGATGCTGCTGCTGCTGCTTGCTGCTGCTGCTGCTTTCTGCAGCTGCTGCTTGCTGCTGATGCTGCTGCTTGCTGCTGCTGCTGCTTGCTGCTGCTGGTACTGCTTGCTGCTGCTGGTACTGCTTGCTGCTGCTGCTGCTTGCTTCTGCTGCTGCTTGCTGCTGCTGCTGCTCCTTGCTGCTGCTGCTTGCTGCTGCTGCTTGCTGCTGCAACTGCTGCTGCTGCAGCTGCTGCTTGCTGCTCCTGCAGCTACTTGCTGCTGCTGCTGGTTCTTGCTGCTGCTGCTGCTGCTGCAGCTGCTTGCTGCTGCTGCTGCTGCTGCTGCTTGCTGCTGATGCTGCTTGCTGCTGCTGCTGCTTGCTGCTGCTGCTGCTGCTACTGCTTGCTGCTGCTGCTACTGCTTGCTGCTGCTGCTCCTTGCTGCTGCTGCTCCTTGCTGCTACTGCTCCTTGCTGCTGCTGCTGCTGCTGCTTCTGCTGCTGCTGCTGCTTGCTGCTGCTTGCTGCTGCTGCTGCTGCTTGATGCTGCTGCTGCTGCTGCTTGGTGCTGCTGCGGCTGCTTGCTGCTGCTGCTGCTGCTTGCTGCTGTTGCTGCTGCTTGCTGCTTGCTGCTGCTGCTGCTGCTGCTGCTTCATGCTGCTGCTGCTGCTTGCTGCTGCTGCGGCTGCTTGCTGCTGCTGCTGCTGCTGCTTGCTGCTGCTGCTTGCTGCTGCTGCTGCTGCTGCTTGCTGCTGCTGCTGCTTGCTGCTGCTCCTGCTCCTGCTCCTGCTGCTGCTGCTTGCTGCTGCTGCTTCTTGCTGCTGCTGCTTGCTGCTGTTTGCTGCTGTTGCTGCTGCTTGCTGCTGCTTGCTGTGCTGCTCTGCTTGCTGCTGCTGCTGCTTGCGCTGCTGCTGGTTGCTGCTGCTGCTGGTGTTGCTGCTGCTGCTGCTTGCTGCTGATGCTGCTGTTTGCTGCTGCTGCAGCTGTTGCTTGCTGCTGCTGCTGCTGGTGCTTGCTGCTGTTGCTGCTGCTTGCTGCTTGCTGCTGCTGCTTGCTGCTGATGCTGCTGCGTGCTGCTCCTGCTGCTGCTTGCTGCTGCTGCTTGTTGCTGCTGCTGCTTGCTGCTACTGCTGCTGCTGCTGCTTGCTGCTGCTGCTGGTGCTTGCTGCTGCTTGCTGCTGCTGCTTGCTGCTGCTGCTGCTACTGCTTGCTGCTCCTGCTGCTTGCTGCTGCTCCTTGCTGCTGCTGCTTGCTGCTTGCTGCTTGCTGCTTGCTGCTGCTGCTGCTGCTGCTGCTTCTTGCTGCTGCTGTGGCTGCTGCTTGCTGCTGCTGCTGCTGCTTGCTGCAGCTGATGCTGCTGCTGCTTCCTGCTGCTGCTGCTGCTGCTTGCTGCTGCCGCTTGATGCTGCTGCTGCTTGCTGCTGCTGCTTCCTGCTGCTGCTGCTGCTTGCTGCTTCTGCTGCTGCTGCTGCTTGCTGCTGCTGCTGTTGCTGCTGCTTGCTGCTGCTGCTGCTGCTTCTTGCTGCTGCTGCTGCCGCTGCTTGCTGCTGTTGCTGCTGCTTGCTGCTGCTGCTGCTTCTTGCTGCTGCTGCTGCTTCTTGCTGCTGCTGCTGCTTCTTGCTGCTGCTGCTGCTGCTGCTTTCTGCAGCTGCTGCTTGCTGCTGAAGCTCCTGCTTGCTGCTGCTGCTGCTGCAGGTGCTTGCTGCTGCTGCTTTCTGCTGCTGCTGCTGCTTGCTGCTGCTGCTGCTGCTTGCTGCTGCTGCTGCTGCTTGCTGCTGCTGCTACTGCTTGCTGCTGCTGCTGCTGCTTGCTGCTGCTGCTGCTTGCTGCTGCTGCTTCTTGCTGCTGCTGTTTGCTGCTGCTGCTTCTTGCTGCTGCTGCTTGCTGCTGCTGCTGTGCTGCTGCTGCTGCTTGCTGCTGCTGCTGCTTGCTGCTGCTGCTGCTTCCTGCTGCTGCTTGCTGCTGCTGCTTGCTGCTCCTGCTGCATCCTGCTGCTGCTGCTTGCTGCTGCTGCTGCTTGCTGCTGCTGCTGCTTGCTGCTGCTTGCTACTGCTTGCTGCTCCTGCTGCTTGCTGCTGCTCCTTGCTGCTGCTGCTTGCTGCTTGCTGCTGCTGCTGCTGGCTTGCTGCTGCTGCTGCTTGCTGCTGTTGCTGCTTCTTGCTGCTGCTGCGGCTGCTGCTTGCTGGCTGGCTGCTGCTTCCTGCTGCTGCTGCTTGCTGCTGCCGCTTGCTGCTGCTGCTGCTTGCTGCTGCTGCTGCTGCTTCCTGCTGCTGCTGCTTGCTGCTTCTGCTGCTGCTGCTTGCTGCTGCTGCTGTTGCTGCTGCTTGTGCTGCTGCTGCTGCTTCTTGCTGCTGCTGCTGCTGCTGCCGCTGCTTGCTGCTGTTGCTGCTGCTTGCTGCTGCTGCTGCTTCTTGCTGCTGCTGCTGCTGCTGCTTGCTGCTGCGGCTGCTGCTGCTTGCTCCTGCTGCTGCTTGCTGCTGCTGGTGCTTGCTGCTTGCTGCTGCTGCTGCTGCTGGTGCATGCTGCTGCTGCTGCTGCTTGCTGCTGTTGCTGCTGCTGCTGCTTGCAGCTGCTGCTTCTTGCTGCCGCTGCTTGCTGCTGCTGCTGCTTGCTGCTGCTGCTTGCTGATGCTGCTGCTTGCTGCTGCTGCTTGCTGCTGCTTGCTTGCTACTGCTTGCTGCTGCTGCTGCTTGCTGCTCCTGCTGCATGCTGCTGCTTGCTGCTGCTGCTGCTCTCTGCTGCGGCTGCTGCTGCTTGCTGCTGCTGCTGCTTGCTGCTGCTGCTTGCTGCTGCTGTTGCTTGCTGCTGCTGCTTCTTGCTGCTTGCTGCTGCTTTATGCTTCTGCTGCTGCTTTCTGCAGCTGCTGCTTGCTGCTTATGCTGCTGCTGCTGCTGCTTGCTGCTGCTGCTGCTTGCTGCTGATGATGCTTGCTACTGCTGCTGCTTGCTGCTGCTGCTGCTGCTGCTGCTTGCTGCTGCTGCTTGCTGCTGCTGCTGGCTTGCTGCTACTGCTTGCTGCTGCTGCTGCTGCTTGCTGCTCCTGCTGCATGCTGCTGCTGCTAGCATGCCTGCTGCTGCTGCTACTGCTGATTGCTGCTGCCTGCTGCTTGCTGCTGTTGACTGTGCTGCTGCTTGCAGCTGCTAGCTGCTTCTTGCGGCTGCTGCTTGCTGTCTGCTGCTGCTGCTGCTCTGCTGCTGCCTGCTTCCTGCTGCTGGGCTTCTGACTGCTGCGTTGCTGCTGCTGCTGTGCTCCTGCTGCATGCTGCTGCTGCCTGCTGCTTGCTGCTGCTGATGCTGCTTGCTGCTCCTGCTGCTTCTTGCTGGATGCTGCTGCCTGCTTGATGCTGCTGCTGCTGCTGCTTTCTCGCAGCTGCCTGCCTTGGCTGCTGAAGCTGCTGCTTGCTGCTGCTAGCTGCTGCAGGTGCTTGCTGCTGCTGCTTTCTGCTGCTGCTGCTGATCGCTGCTGCTGCTACTGCTTGCTGTACTGCTGACTTGCTTCTGCTTGCTGCTTGCTGCTGCTGCTGCTCCTTGCTGCTGCTGCTGCTTGCTGCTGCTGCTTCTTGCTGCTGCTGCTTGCTGCTGCTGCTTCTTGCTGCTGCTGCTTGCTGCTGCTTGCTGCTGCTGCTGCTGCTGCTGCTTGATGCTGCTGCTGCTGCTTGGTGCTGCTGCGGCTGCTTGCTGCTGCTGCTGCTTCTTGCTGCATGCTGCTGCTGCTGCGCTGCTTGCTTCTGTTGCTGCAGCTTGCCTGCTGCTGCTGCTGCTGCTGTGCTTGCTGCTGCTGCTTGCTTGCTGCTGCTGCTGCTGGTTTGCTGCTGCTGCTTTCTGCTGCCATGCTGCTGCTGCTTCTGCTGCTGCTGCTGCTTGACGCTTGCTGCTGCCTGCTTGCTGCTGCTGCTGCTTTCTGCAGCTGCTGCTTGCTGCTGATGCTGCTGCTTGCTGAGCTGCTTGCTGCTGCTGCTTGCTGCTGCTGGTACTGCTAGCTGCTGCTGTAAATGCTTGCTGCTGCTGCTGCTTGCTCTTGCTGCTGCTTGCTGCTGCTGCTCCTTGCTGCTGCTGCTTGCTGCTGCTGCTTGCTCGCTGCAATGCTGCTGCTGCAGCTGCTGCTTGCTGCTGCTGCTTGCTGCTCCTTGCAGCTACTTGCTGCTGCTAGCTGGTTCTTGCTGCTGCTGCTGCAGCTGCTTGCTGACTGCTGCTGCAGCTGCTTGCTGGCTGCCTGTGCAGCTGTCTTGCTGCATGCTGCTGCTGCTTGCTGCTGATGCTGCTTCGCTGCCTTGCTGCTGCCTTGCTGCTGCTGCTGCTACTGCTTGCTGCTGACTGCTACTGCTTGCTGCTGCTGCTCCTTGCTGCTGACTGCTCCTTGCTGCTATGCTCCTTGCGTGCTGCTGCTGCTGCTGCCTGCTCTCGCTGTGCTGTGCTTGCTGCTGATGATGCTTGCTGCTTGATGCTTGCTGCTGCTGCTGCTTGGTGCTGCTGCGCTGCTTGCTGCTGCTGCTGCTGCCTTGCTGCTGCTGCTGACTGCTTGCTGCTTGCTGTCTGCTAGCTGCTTGCTGCTGCTGCGAGCTGCTTGTCTGCTGCTGCTGACTGCTTGCTGCTGCTGCTTGCTAGCTGCTGCTGCTTGCTGCTGCTCCTGCTCCTGCTCCTGCTGCTGCTGCTTTCTGCTGCAGCTTCTTGCTGCTGCTGCTTGCTGCTGTCTTGCTGCTGTTGCTGCTGCTTGCTGCTGACTTGCTGCTGCTGCTGCTGCTTGCTGCTGCTGCTGCTTGCTGCTGCTGCTGGCTTGCTGCTGCTGCTGCTTGCTGCTGATGCTGCTGTTTGCTGCTGCTGCAGCTGTTGCTTGCTGCTGCTGCTGCTGGTGCTTGCTGCTGTTGCTGCTGCTTGCTGCTTGCTGCTGCTGCTTGCTGCTGATGCTGCTGCCGTGCCTTGCTCCTGCTGCTGCTTGCCTGGCTGCTGCTAATTGCTTGCTTGCCTGCTGCTGATTGCTGCTACTGCTGCTGCTGCTGCTTGCTGCTGCCTGCTGGTGCTTGCTGCTGCTTGCTGCTGCTGCTTGCTGCTGCTGCTGCTACTGCTTGCTGCTCCTGCCTGCTTGATGCTGCTCCTTGCTGCTGCTGCTTGCTGGCTGCTGCTGCTTGCTGCTTGCTGCTGCTGCTTGCTGCTGCTGCTGCTGCTGCTTCTTGCTGCTGCTGTGCTGAGCTTGCTGATGCTGCTGCTTGCTGCTTGCTGCAGCTGATGCTGCTGCTGCTTCCTGCTGCTGCTGCTGCTGCTTGCTGCTGCCGCTTGATGCTGCTGCTGCTTGCTGCTGCTGCTTCCTGCTGCTGCTGCTGCTTGCTGCTTCTGCTGCTGCTGCTGCTTGCTGCTGCTGCTGTTGCTGCTGCTTGCTGCTGCTGCTGCAGCTGCTTCTTGCTGGCTGCTGCTGCCGCTGCTTGCTGCTGTTGCTGCTGCTTGCTGCTGCTGCTGCTGCTTCTTGCTGCTGCTGCTGCTTCTTGCTGCTGCTGCTGCTGCTGCTGGCTTGCTGCTGCTGCTGCTGCTTGCTGCTGCGGCTTGCTCCTGCTCCTGCTGCTGCTTGCTGCTGCTGGTGCTTGCTGCTTGCTGCTGCTGCTGCTGCTGGTGCATGCTGCGCTGCTGCTGCTGCTGCTGATTGCTGCTGCTGCTGCTGCTGCTTGCTGCTGTTGCTGCTGCTGCTGCTTCTTGCTGCCGCTGCTTGCTGCTGCTGCTGCTTGCTGATGCTGCTGCTTGCTGCTGCTGCTGCTTGCTGCTACTGCTTGCTGCTGCTGCTGCTGCTTGCTGCTCCTGCTTGCTGCTGCTGCTGCTTGCTGCTGCTGCTGCTTCCTGCTGCTGCTGCTTGCTGCTGCTGCTTGCTGCTGCTGCGTGTTGCTCCTGCTGCATGCTGCTTCTGCTGCTTGCTGCTGCTGCTGCTTGCTGCTGCTGCTGCTTGCTGCTCCTGCTGCTGCTTGCTGCTGCTGCTGCTTCTTGCTGCTGCTGCTGCTTCTTGCTGCTGCTGCTGCTTCTTGCTGCTGCTGCTGCTGCTGCTGCTTTCTGCAGCTGCTGCTTGCTGCTGAAGCTCCTGCTTGCTGCTGCTGCTGCTGCTGCAGGTGCTTGCTGCTGCTGCTTTCTGCTGCTGCTGCTGCTTGCTGCTGCTGCTGCTGCTTGCTGCTGCTGCTGCTTGCTGCTGCTGCTACTGCTTGCTGCTGCTGCTGCTTGCTTCTGCTGCTGCTTGCTGCTGCTGCTGCTGCTTGCTGCTGCTGCTTCTTGCTGCTGCTGTTTGCTGCTGCTGCTTGCTGCTGCTGCTTGCTGCTGCTGCTGCTTCCTGCTGCTGCTTGCTGCTGCTGCTTGCTGCTCATGCTGCATCCTGCTGCTGCTGCTTGCTGCTGCTGCTGCTTGCTGCTGCTGCTACTGCTTGCTGCTCCTGCTGCTTGCTGCTGCTCCTTGCTGCTGCTGCTTGCTGCTTGCTGCTGCTGCTGCTGCTGCTTGCTGCTGCTGCTGCTTGCTGCTGTTGCTGCTTCTTGCTGCTGCTGCGGCTGCTGCTTGCTGCTGCTGCTGCTGCTTGCTGCAGCTGATGCTGCTGCTGCTTCCTGCTGCTGCTGCTTGCTGCTGCCGCTTGCTGCTGCTGCTGCTTGCTGCTGCTGCTGCTTCCTGCTGCTGCTGCTTGCTGCTTCCTGCTGCTGCTGCTTGCTGCTTCTGCTGCTGCTGCTTGCTGCTGCTGCTGTTGCTGCTGCTGCTTCTTGCTGCTGCTGCTGCTGCTGCCGCTGCTTGCTGCTGTTGCTGCTGCTTGCTGCTGCTGCTGCTTCTTGCTGCTGCTGCTGCTTCTTGCTGCTGCTGCTGCTGCTGCTGCTGCTGCTGCTTGCTGCTGCGGCTGCTGCTGCTTGCTCCTGCTGCTGCTTGCTGCTGCTTGTGCTTGCTGCTTGCTGCTGCTGCTGCTGCTGCTGGTGCATGCTGCTGCTGCTGCTGCTTGCTGCTGTTGCTGCTGCTGCTGCTTGCAGCTGCTGCTTCTTGCTGCCGCGGCTTGCTGCTGCTGCTGCTTGCTGCTGCTGCTTGCTAATGCTGCTGCTTGCTGCTGCTGCTTGCTGCTGCTTGCTGCTACTGCTTGCTGCTGCTGCTGCTTGCTGCTCCTGCTGCATGCTGCTGCTTGCTGCTGCTGCTGCTCTCTGCTGCGGCTGCTGCTGCTTGCTGCTGCTGCTGCTTGCTGCTGCTGTTGCTTGCTGCTGCTGCTTCTTGCTGCTGCTGCTGCTTGATGCTTCTGCTGCTGCTTTCTGCAGCTGCTGCTTGCTGCTGATGCTGCTGCTGCTGCTGCTTGCTGCTGCTGCTGCTTGCTGCTGCTGATGCTTGCTACTGCTGCTGCTTGCTGCTGCTGCTGCTTGCTGCTGCTTGCTGCTGCTGCTTGCTGCTGCTGCTGCTTGCTGCTACTGCTTGCTGCTGCTGCTGCTGCTGCTTGCTGCTCCTGCTGCATGCTGCTGCTGCTGCATGCTGCTGCTGCTGCTTGCTGCTGCTACTGCTGATTGCTGCTGCTGCTGCTTGCTGCTGTTGCTGCTGCTGCTTGCAGCTGCTGCTGCTTCTTGCTGCTGCTGCTTGCTGCTGCTGCTGCTGCTGCTTCCTGCTGCTGCTGCTTTCTGCTGCTGGTTGCTGCTGCTGCTTGCTCCTCCTGCTGCATGCTGCTGCTGCTGCTTGCTGCTGCTGCTGCTGCTTGCTGCTCCTGCTGCTTCTTGCTGCTGCTGCTGCTGCTTGATGCTGCTGCTGCTGCTGCTTTCTGCAGCTGCTGCTTGCTGCTGAAGCTGCTGCTTGCTGCTGCTGCTGCTGCTGCAGGTGCTTGCTGCTGCTGCTTTCTGCTGCTGCTGCTGCTGCTCGCTGCTGCTGCTACTGCTTGCTGCTGCTGCTGCTGCTGCATGCTGCTGCTGCTGCTGCTGCTTGCTGCTGCTGCTGCTGCTTGCTGCTGCTGCTGCTGCTGCTGCTGCTGCTGCTTGCTGCTGCTGCTGCTGCTTGCTGCTGCTGCTCCTTGCTGCTACTGCTCCTTGCTGCTGCTGCTGCTGCGGCTTCTGCTGCTGCTGCTGCTTGCTGCTGCTTGCTGCTGCTGCTGCTGCTTGCTGCTGCTGCAACTGCTGCTTGCTGCTGCTGCTGCTGCTGCTTGCTGCTGCTGTTGCTGCTTGATGCTGCTGCTGCTGCTTGCTGCTGCTGCTGCTGCTGCTTGCTGCTGCTGCTGCACTCTGCTGCTGCTGGTGCTGCTTGCTGCTTGCTGTTGCTGCTGATGCTTGCTGCTGCTGCTGCTTGCTGCTGCTGCTGCTGCTGCTTTCTGCTGCTGCTGTTGCTCCTGCTCCTGCTGCTGCTGCTGCTGCTGATGCTGCTTGCTGTTGCTTGCTGCTGCTGCTGCTGCTTGCTGCTGCTTGCTGCTTGCTGCTGCTGCTGCTTGCTGCGGCTGCTGCTTGCTGCTGCTGCTGCTGCTTGCTGCTGCTGCTGCTGCTTGCTGCTGCTTGCTGCTGCTTGCTGCTGCTGCTTGCTGCTGCTGCAGCTGCTGCTTCCTGCTGCTGCTGCTGGTGCTTGCTGCTGTTGCTGCTGCTGCTGCTTGCTGCTGCTGCTGCTGCTTGCTGCTGATGCTGCTGCGTGCTGCTCCTGCTGCTGTTTGCTGCTGCTCCTTGCTGCTGCTGCTTGCTGCTGCTGCTGCTTGCTGCTGCAGCTGCTTCTTGCTGCTGCTGCTGCTTCTTGCTGCTGCTGCTGCTGCTGCTGCTTGCTGCTGCCGCTTGCTGCTGCTGCTGCTGCTTGCTGCTTCTGCTGCTGCTGCTGCTGCTTGCTGCTGCCGCTGCTGCTTGCTGCTGCTGCTGCTGCTTCTTGCTGTTGCTGCTGCTGCTTGGTGCTGCTGCTGCTTGCTGCTGCTGGTGCTTGCTGCTTGCTGCTGGTGCTGCTGCTGCTGCTGATGCATGCTGCTGCTGCTGCTGCTTGCTGCTGCTGCTGCTGATTGCTGCTGCTGCTGCTGCTGCTGCTTGCTGCTGTTGCTGCTGCTGCTTCTTGCTGCTGCTGCTTGCTGCTGCTGATTGCTGCTTGCTGCTGCTTGCTGCTCCTGCTGCTGCTTGCTGCTGCTGCTGCTTCTTGCTGCTGCTACTGCTGATTGCTGCTGCTGCTGCTGCTTGCTGCTGTTGCTGCTGCTGCTTGCAGCTGCTGCTGCTTCTTGCTGCTGCTGCTTGCTGCTGCTGCTGCTTGCTGCTGCTGCTGCTGCTTCCTGCTGCTGCTGCTTGCTGCTGCTGGTTGCTGCTGCTGCTTGCTGCTCCTGCTGCATGCTGCTGCTGCTGCTTGCTGCTGCTGCTTGCTGCTCCTGCTGCTTCTTGCTGCTGCTGCTGCTGCTGCTGCTTGATGCTGCTGCTGCTGCTTTCTGCAGCTGCTGCTGAAGCTGCTGCTTGCTGCTGCTGCTGCTGCAGGTGCTTGCTGCTGCTGCTTTCTGCTGCTGCTGCTGCTCGCTGCTGCTGCTACTGCTTGCTGCTACTGCTGCTTGCTTCTGCTGCTGCTTGCTGCTGCTGCTGCTCCTTGCTGCTGCTGCTGCTTGCTGCTGCTGCTGCTTGCTGCTGCTGCTTCTTGCTGCTGCTGCTTGCTGCTGCTGCTTCTTGCTGCTGCTGCTTGCTGCTGCTGCTGCTTGCTGCTGCTGCTTCCTGCTGCTGCTGCTTGCTGCTGCTGCTTGCTGCTGCTGCTTGCTGCTCCTGCTGCATGCTGCTGCTGCTGCTTGCTGGTGCTGCTGCTTGCTGCTGGTGCTGCTTGCTGCTCCTGCTGCTGCTTGCTGCAGCTGCTGCTTCTTGCTGCTGCTGCTGCTGCTTTCTGCAGCTGCTGCTTGCTGCTGCTGCTGCTGCAGGTGCTTGCTGCTGCTGCTTTCTGCTGCTGCTGCTGCTTGCTGCTGCTGCTGCTACTGCTTGCTGCTGCTGCTGCTTGCTTCTGCTGCTGCTTGCTGCTGCTGCTGCTCCTTGCTGCTGCTGCTGCTTGCTGCTGCTGCTGCTGCTGCATGCTGCTGCTGCTGCTTGCTGCTGCTGCTGCTGCTGCTGCTTGCTGCTGCTGCTCCTTGCTGCTACTGCTCCTTGCTGCTGCTGCTGCGGCTTCTGCTGCTGCTGCTGCTTGCTGCTGCTTGCTGCTGCTGCTGCTGCTTGCTGCTGCTGCTGCTGCTTGCTGCTGCTGCAACTGCTGCTTGCTGCTGCTGCTGCTGCTTGCTGCTGCTGTTGCTGCTTGATGCTGCTGCTGCTGCTGCTTGCTGCTGCAGCTGCTTGCTGCTGCTGCTGCTCTCTGCTGCTGCTGGTGCTGCTTGCAGCAGCTGCTGCTGCTGCTGCTGCTTGCTGCTTGCTGCTGCTGCTGATGCTTGCTGCTGCTGCTGCTTGCTGCTGCTGCTGCTGCTTTCTGCTGCTGCTGCTGCTCCTGCTCCTGCCTCTGCTGCTGCTGATGCTGCTTGCTGCTGCTTGCTGCTGCTTGCTGCTTGCTGCTGCTGCTGCTTGCTGCGGCTGCTGCTTGCTGCTGCTGCTGCTGCTGCTTGCTGCTGCTTGCTGCTGCTGCAGCTGCTGCTTCCTGCTGCTGCTGCTGCTGGTGCTTGCTGCTGTTGCTGCTGCTGCTGCTTGCTGCTGCTGCTGCTTGCTGCTGATGCTGCTGCGTGCTGCTCCTGCTGCTGCTTGCTGCTGCTCCTTGCTGCTGCTGCTGCTGCTTGCTGCTGCTGCTGCTTGCTGCTGCAGCTGCTTCTTGCTGCTGCTGCTTCTTGCTGCTGCTGTTGCTGCTTGCTGCTGCCGCTTGCTGCTTCCGCTGCTGCTGCTGCTGCTTGCTGCTGCCGCTGCTGCTTGCTGCTGCTGCTGCTGCTTCTTGCTGTTGCTGCTGCTGCTTGGTGCTGCTGCTTCTGCTTGCTGCTGCTGGTGCTTGCTGCTTGCTCCTGCTGCTGCTGCTGCTGATGCATGCTGCTGCTGCTGCTGATTGCTGCTGCTGCTGCTGCTTGCTGCTGTTGCTGCTGCTGCTTCTTGCTGCTGCTGCTGCTTGCTGCTGCTGATGATTGCTGCTGCTGCTGCTTGCTGCTGCTGCTGCTTGCTGATGCTGCTGCTTGCTGCTCCTGCTGCTTGCTGCTGCTGCTGCTGCTGCTGCTGCTGCTGAGGCTTGCTGCTGCTGCTGCTTGCTGCTGCTGCTGCTGCTTGCTGCTGATGCTGGTGCTTGCTGCTGCTGGTGCTTACTGCTGCTGCTGCTTGCTGCTGCTGCTGGTGCTTGCTGCTGCTGCTTGCTGCTGCTGCTGCTGCTGCTGCTGGTCCTTGCTGCTGGTGCTGCTTGCTGCTGCTGCTGCTTGCTGCTGATGCTGCTGCTTTCTGCTGTTGCTGCTGGTGCTTGCTGCTGCTGCTGCTGCTGGTGGTGCTTACTGCTGCTGATTGCTGCTGCTGCTTGCTGCTGCTGCAGTTGCTGCTGCTGCTTGTTGCTGCTGCTGCTTGCTGCTGCTGCTACTGCTGCTGCTGCTGCTTGCTGCTGCTGCTTGCTGCTACTGCTGCTGCTGGTGCTTGTTGCTGCTACTTGCTGCTGCTGCTGCTTGCTGCTGCTCCTCCTTGCTGCTGCTGCTTGCTGCAGCTGCTGCTGCTTCCTGCTGCTGCTGCTGCTGCTTGCTGCTGCCGCTTGCTGCTGCTGCTGCTGCTTGCTGCTGCTTCCTGCTGCTGCTGCTGCTGCTTGCTGCTTCTGTTGCTGCTGCTTCCGCCTTTCTGCTGCTGCTGCCGCTGCTGCTTGCTGGTGCTGCTGCTGCTTCTTGCTGCTGCTGCCGCTGCTGCTTGCTGCTGCTGCTGCTGCTTGCTGCTGCGGCTGCTGCTGCTTGCTCCTGCTGCTGCTGCTTGCTGTTGCTGGTGCTTGCTGCTTGCTGCTGCTGCTGCTGCTGCTGCTGGTGCATGCTGCTGCTGCTGCTTGCTGCTGCAGCTGCTGCTTGCTGCTGCAGCTGCTGATTGCTGCTGCTGTTGCTTGCTGCTGTTTGCTGCTGTTGCTGCTTGCTGCTTGCTGCTGCTGGTGCTTGCTGCTGTTGCTGCTGCTGCTGCTTGTTGCTGCTGCTGCTTGCTGCTACTGCTGCTGCTGCGGCTGCTGCTGCTGGTGCTTGATGCTGCTGCTGCTTGCTGCTGCTGCTACTGCTTGCTGCTCCTGCTGCTTGCTGCTGCTGCTGCTGCTGCTTGCTGCTGCTGCTGCTGCCTGCTGCTGCTTGCTGCTGCCTCTTGCTGCTGCTGCTGCTTGCTGCTACTGCTTGCTGCTGCTGCTGGTGCTTGCTGCTCCTGCTGCTTGCTACTGCTGCTTCTTGCTGCTGCTGCGGCTGCAGCTTGCTGCAGCTGATGCTGCTGCTGCTTCCTGCTGGTGCTTGCTGCTTGCTGCTGCTGCTGCTGCTGGTGGTGCATGCTGCTGCTGCTGATGCTGATTGCTGCTGCTGCTTGCTGCTGTTGCTGCTGCTGCTGCTTGCAGCTGCTGCTGCTTCTTGCTGCTGCTGCTTGCTGCTGTTGCTGCTGCTGCTGCTTCTTGCTGCTGCTGCTTGCTGGTGCTGATGCTTGCTGCTGCTGCTGCTGCTTGCTGCTGCTGCTTGCTGCTGCTGCTGCTGCTTGCTACTACTGCTTGCTGCTCCTGCTGCATGCTGCTGCTGCTGCTTGATGCTGCTGCTGCTGCTTGCTGCTGCTGCTTTCTGCAGCTGCTGCTTGCTGCTGCAGCTGCTGCAGGTGCTTGCTGCTGCTGCTGCTTGCTGCTGCTGCTACTGCTTGCTGCTGCTGCTGCTGCTTGCTTCTGCTGCTGCTTTCTGCTGCTGCTCCTTGCTGCTGCTGCTGCTTGCTGCTGCTGCTGCTGCTTGCTGCTGCTTGCTGCTGCTGCGGCTGCTTGCTGCTCCTGCAGCTACTTGCTGCTGCTGCTGGTTCTTGCTGCTGCTTGCTGCTGCTGCTGCTGCTTTCTGCAGCTGCTGCTTGCTGCTGCTGCTGCAGCTGCTTGCTGCTGCTGAATGCTGCTGCTGCTGCTTGCTGCTGCTGCTTGCTGCTGCTGCTACTGCTTGCTGCTGCTTGCCGCTGCTGCTCCTTGCTGCTGCTGCTTGCTGCTGCAACTGCTGCTGCTGCTTGCTGCTGCTGCTGCTGCTACTGCTTGCTGCTGCTGCTTGCTGCTGCTGCTCCTTGCTGCTACTGTCCTTGCTGCTGCTGCTTCTGCTGCTGCTGCTTGCTGCTGCTTGCTGCTTGCTGCTGGTGCTTGCTGCTGCTAATGCTGCTGCTGCTTGCTGCTGCTGCTTTCTGCTGCTGCTGCTGCTGCTTGCTGCTGCTGCTGCTTGCTGCTGCTCCTGCTCCTGCTCCTGCTGCTGCTGCTGCTTGCTGCTGCTTGCTGCTTGTTGCTGCTGCTGCTTGCTGCTGCTGCTGCTTGCTGCTGCTGCTGCTGCTGCTGCTTGCTGCTTGCTGCTGCTGCTGCTGCTGTTGCTTGCTGCTGCTGCTGCTTGCTGCTGGTTGCTGCTGCTGCTGCTTGCTGCTGCGGCTTGCTGCTGCTGCTGCTGCTTGCTGCTGATGCTGCTGCTTGCTGCTGTTGCTGCTGCTGCTGGTGGTGCTTACTGCTGCTGCTGCTGCTTGCTGCTGCTGCTGGTGCTTGCTGCTGCTGCTGCTGCTGCTGGTCCTTGCTGCTGCTGCTGCTGCTGCTGCTGCTGCTGCTGGTGCTTACTGCTGCTGCTGCTGCTGATTGCTGCTGCTGCTTGCTGCTGCTGATGCTTGTTGCTGCTGCTGCTTGCTGCTGCTGCTGCTACTGCTGCTGCTTGCTGCTGCTGCTTGCTGCTACTGCTGCTCCTGCTTGCTGCTGCAGCTGGTGCTTGTTGCTGCTGCTTGCTGCTGCTGCTTGCTGCTGCTGCTCCTTGCTGCTGCTGCTTGCTGCTGCTGGTGCTTGCTGCAGCTGCTGCTGCTTCCTGCTGCTGCTGCTGCTTGCTGCTGCCGCTTGCTGCTGCTGCTGCTTGCTGCTTCTGTTGCTGCTGCTGCTTGCTCCTGCTGCTGCCGCTGCTGCTTGCTGCTGCTGCTGCTGCTTCTTGCTGCTGCTGCCGCTGCTGCTTGCTGCTGCTGCTGCTGCTTGCTGCTGCTGCTGCTGCTGCTTGCTCCTGCTAGTGCTGCTTGCTGTTGCTGGTGCTTGCTGCTTGCTGCTGCTGCTGCTGCTGCTGGTGCATGCTGCTGCTGCAGCTGCTGATTGCTGCTGCTGCTGCTTGCTGCTGTTTGCTGCTGTTGCTGCTGCTTGCTGCTTGCTGCTGCTGCTTGCTGCTGCTGCTGGTTGTTGCTGCTGCTGCTTGCTGCTGCTGCTTGCTGCTGCTGCTGCTTGCTGCTGATGCTGCTGCGTGCTGCTCCTGCTGCTGCTTGCTGCTGCTGCTTGTTGCTGCTGCTGCTTGCTGCTACTGCTGCTGCTGCGGCTGCTTCTGCTGGTGCTTGCTGCTCCTGCTGCTTGCTGCTGCTTGGTGCTGCAGCTGCTTCTTGCTGCTGCTGCTGCTTCTTGTTGCTGCTGCGGCTGCAGCTTGCTGCAGCTGATGCTGCTGCTGCTTCCTGCTGGTGCTTGCTGCTGCTGCTGCTGGTGGTGCATGCTGCTGCTGCTGCTGCAGATTGCTGCTGCTGCTTGCTGCTGTTGCTGCTGCTGCTGCTTGCAGCTGCTGCTGCTTCTTGCAGCTGCTGCTGCTTCTTGCTGCTGCTGCTTGCTGCTGTTGCTGCTGCTGCTGCTGCTTGCAGCTGCTGCTGCTTCTTGCTGCTGCTGCTTGCTGCTGCTGATGCTTGCTGATGCTTGCTGCTGCTGCTTGCTGCTGCTGCTGCTGCTGCTTGCTACTACTGCTTGCTGCTCCTGCTGCATGCTGCTGCTGCTGCTTGCAGCTGCTGCTGCTTGCTGCTCCTGCTGCTGCTTGCTGCTGCTGCAGCTTCTTGCTGCTGCTGCTTGATGCTGCTGCTGCTTGCTGCTGCTGCTGCTTTCTGCAGCTGCTGCTTGCTGCTGATGCTGCTGCTTGCTGCTGCTGCTGCTGCTGCTGCTTGCTGCTGCTGCTACTGCTTGCTGCTGCTGCTGCTTGCTTCTGCTGCTGCTTTCTGCTGCTGCTGCTTGCTGCTGCTTGCTGCTGCTGCTGCTGCATGCTGCTGCTGCTGCTCCTGCAGGTGCTGCTTGCTGCTGCTGCTGCTTGATGCTCCTGCAGCTACTTGCTGCTGCTGCTGGTTCTTGCTGCTGCTTGCTGCTGCTGCTGCTTTCTGCAGCTGCTGCTTGCTGCTGCTGCTGCAGGTGCTTGCTGCTGCTGCTTGCTGCTGCTGCTACTGCTTGCTGCTGCTTGCTGCTGCTGCTCCTGGCTGCTGCTGCTGCTGCTGCTTGCTGCTGCAACTGCTGCTGCTGCTCCTGCTCCTGCTCCTGCTGCTGCTGCTTCTTGCTGCTGCTGCTGCTGCTTGCTGCTGTTTGCTGCTGTTGCTGCTGCTTGCTGCTGCTGCTGCTTGCTGCTGCTGCTGCTGCTGCTTGCTGCTGCTGCTGCTGCTTGCTGCTTGCTGCTGCTGCTGCTGCTGCTGCTGCTGTTGCTTGCTGCTTGCTGCTGCTTGCTGCGGCTGCTGCTGCTGGTGCTTGCTGCTGTTGCTGCTGCTTGCTGCTTGCTGCTGCTGCTGCTGCTGCTTGCTGCTGCTGCTGCTTGCTGCTGATGCTGCTGCGTGCTGTTCCTGCTTGCTGCTGCTGCTTGTTGCTGCTGCTGCTTGCTGCTACTGCTGCTGCTGCTTGCTGCTGCTGTTTGCTGCTTGCTGCTGCTGCTGGTGCTTGCTGCTATTGCTGCTTGCTGCTGCTGCTTGCTGTTGCCGCTGCTGCTGCTGCTGCTGCTGCTGATTGCTGCTGCTGCTGCTTGCTGCTGTTGCTGCTGCTGCTGCTTCTGCTTGCAGCTGCTGCTGCTTCTTGCTGCCGCTGCTTGCTGCTGCTGCTTGCTGCTGCTGCTGCTTGCTGCTGCTGCTTGCTGATGCTGCTGCTTGCTGCTGCTGCTGCTTGCTGCTACTGCTTGCTGCTGCTGCTGCTGCTGCTGCATGCTGCTGCTTGCTGCTGCTGCTGCTTGCTGCTGCTGCTCTCTGCTGCGGCTGCTGCTGCTTGCTGCTGCTTGCTGCTCCTGCTGCTGCTTGCTGCTGCTGCTGCTTGCTGCTGCTGCTGCTGCTTGCTGCTGCTGCTGCTTCTTGCTGCTGCTGCTGCTGCTGCTTGATGCTGCTGCTGCTGCTTTCTGCAGCTGCTGCTTGCTGATGATGCTGCTGCTGCTGCTGCTTGCTGCTGCTGCTGCTGCTGCTTGCTGCTGCTTGCTGCTGCCTCTTGCTGCTGCTTGCTGCTACTGCTTGCTGCTGCTGCTGGTGCTTGCTGCTCCTGCTGCTTGCTGCTGCTGCTGCTTCTTGCTGCTGCTGCGGCTGCAGCTTGCTGCAGCTGATGCTGCTGCTGCTTCCTGCTGGTGCTTGCTGCTTGCTGCTGCTGCTGCTGCTGGTGGTGCATGCTGCTGCTGCTGATGCTGATTGCTGCTGCTGCTTGCTGCTGTTGCTGCTGCTGCTGCTTGCAGCTGCTGCTGCTTCTTGCTGCTGCTGCTTGCTGGTGCTGATGCTTGCTGCTGCTGCTGCTTGCTGCTTGCTGCTGCTGCTGCTCTTTGCTACTACTGCTTGCTGCTCCTGCTGCATGCTGCTGCTGCTGCTTGATGCTGCTGCTGCTGCTTGCTGCTGCTGTTGCTTTCTGCAGCTGCTGCTTGCTGCTGCTGCTGCTGCAGGTGCTTGCTGCTGCTGCTGCTTGCTGCTGCTGCTACTGCTTGCTGCTGCTGCTGCTTGCTTCTGCTGCTGCTTTCTGCTGCTGCTCCTTGCTGCTGCTGCTGCTTGCTGCTGCTGCTGCTTGCTGCTGCTGCTGCTGCATGCTGCTGCTGCGGCTGCTGCAGGTGCTGCTTGCTGCTGCTGCTGCTGCTTGCTGCTCCTGCAGCTACTTGCTGCTGCTGCTGGTTCTTGCTGCTGCTTGCTGCTGCTGCTGCTGCTGCTTTCTGCAGCTGCTGCTTGCTGCTGCTGCTGCAGCTGCTTGCTGCTGCTGCTTGCTGCTGCTGCTTGCTGCTGCTGCTACTGCTTGCTGCTGCTTGCCGCTGCTGCTCCTTGCTGCTGCTGCTTGCTGCTGCAACTGCTGCTGCTGCTTGCTGCTGCTGCTGCTGCTGCTACTGCTTGCTGCTGCTGCTTGCTGCTGCTGCTCCTTGCTGCTACTGTCCTTGCTGCTGCTGCTTCTGCTGCTGCTGCTTGCTGCTTGCTGCTGGTGCTTGCTGCTGCTAATGCTGCTGCTGCTTGCTGCGGCTGCTTTCTGCTGCTGCTGCTTGCTGCTGCTGCTGCTTGCTGCTGCTCCTGCTCCTGCTCCTGCTGCTGCTCTGCTTGCTGCTGTTTGCTGCTGTTGCTGCTGCTTGCTGCTTGCTGCTGCTGCTGCTTGCTGCTGCTGCTGCTGCTGCTTGCTGCTGCTGCTGCTGCTTGCTGCTTGCTGCTGCTGCTGCTGCTGTTGCTTGCTGCTGCTGCTGCTTGCTGCTGGTTGCTGCTGCTGCTGCTTGCTGCTGCTGCTTGCTGCTGATGCTGCTGCGTGCTGCTCCTGCTGCTGCTTGCTGCTGCTGCTTGTTGCTGCTGCTGCTTGCTGCTGCTGCTGGTGCTTGCTGCTGCTGCTGCTTGTTGCTGCTGCTTGCTGTGGCTGCTGCTGCTGCTGCTTGCAGCTGCTGCTGCTTCTTGCTGCCGCTGCTTGCTGCTGCTGCTTGCTGCTGCTGCTGCTTGCTGCTGCTGCTTGCTGATGCTGCTGCTGCTTGCTGCTGCTGCTGCTTGCTGCTACTGCTTGCTGCTGCTGCTGCTGCATGCTGCTGCTTGCTGCTGCTGCTGCTTGCTGCTGCTGCTCTCTGCTGCGGCTGCTGCTGCTTGCTGCTGCTTGCTGCTCCTGCTGCTGCTTGCTGCTGCTGCTGCTTGCTGCTGCTGCTGCTTCTTGCTGCTGCTGCTGCTGCTTGATGCTGCTGCTGCTTTCTGCAGCTGCTGCTTGCTGATGATGCTGCTGCTGCTGCTGCTTGCTGCTGCTGCTGCTTGCTGCTGCTTGCTGCTGCTGCTTGCTGCTGCTACTGCTTGCTGCTACTGCTTGCTGCTGCTGCTGCTTGCTGCTCCTGCTGCATGCTGCTGCTGCTGCTTGGTGCTGCTGCTGCTTGCTGCTGCTGCTGCTTCTTGCTGCTGCTACTGCTGATTGCTGCTGCTGCTGCTTGCTGCTGTTGCTGCTGCTGCTTGCAGCTGCTGCTGCTTCTTGCTGCTGCTGCTTGCTGCTGCTGCTGCTTGCTGCTGCCGCTGCTTGCTGCTCCTGCTGCATGCTGCTGCTGCTGCTTGCTGCTGCTGCTGCTTGCTGCTGGTGCTGCTTGCTCCTCCTGCTGCTGCTTGCTGCTGCTGCTTGATGCTGCTGCTGCTGCTTTCTGCAGCTGCTGCTTGCTGCTGCTGCTTTCTGCTGCTGCTGCTGCTTCCTGCTGCTGCTGCTTGCTGCTGCTGCTACTGCTTGCTGCTGCTGCTGCTTGCTTCTGCCGCTGCTGCTTGCTGCTGCTGCTGCTGCTGCTGCTGCTTGCTGCTGCTGCTGCTTGCTCCTGCTGCTGCTGCTTGCTGTTGCTGGTGCTTGCTGCTTGCTGCTGCTGCTGCTGCTGCTGCTGCTGGTGCATGCTGCTGCTGCAGCTGCTGATTGCTGCTGCTGCTGCTTGCTGCTGTTTGCTGCTGTTGCTGCTGCTTGCTGCTGCTGCTTGCTGCTGCTGCTG
Organism: Amblyomma americanum; assembly: GCF_052857255.1. NCBI lineage: Eukaryota > Metazoa > Arthropoda > Arachnida > Ixodida > Ixodidae > Amblyomma > Amblyomma americanum. Next base: position 233,297,098 of record NC_135498.1, read on the forward strand.
GTTGTTGCTGCTGCTGCTTGCTGCTGCTGCTTGCTGCTGCTGCTGCTTGCTGCTGATGCTGCTGCGTGCTGCTCCTGCTGCTGCTTGCTGCTGCTGCTTGTTGCTGCTGCTGCTTGCTGCTACTGCTGCTGCTGCGGCTGCTTCTGCTGGTGCTTGCTGCTCCTGCTGCTTGCTGCTGCTTGCTGCTGCAGCTGCTTCTTGCTGCTGCTGCTGCTTCTTGTTGCTGCTGCGGCTGCAGCTTGCCGCAGCTGATGCTGCTGCTGCTTCCTGCTGGTGCTTGCTGCTGCTGCTGGTGGTGCATGCTGCTGCTGCTGCTGCAGATTGCTGCTGCTGCTTGCTGCTGTTGCTGCTGCTGCTTGCAGCTGCTGCTGCTTCTTGCAGCTGCTGCTGCTTCTTGCTGCTGCTGCTTGCTGCTGTTGTTGCTGCTGCTGCTGCTTGCAGCTGCTGCTGCTTCTTGCTGCTGCTGCTTGCTGCTGCTGATGCTTGCTGATGCTTGCTGCTGCTGCTTGCTGCTGCTGCTGCTGCTGCTGCTGCTTGCTACTACTGCTTGCTGCTCCTGCTGCATGCTGCTGCTGCTGCTTGCAGCTGCTGCTGCTTGCTGCTCCTGCTGCTGCTTTCTGCTGCTGCTGCTTCTTGCTGCTGCTGCTTGATGCTGCTGCTGCTGCTTGCTGCTGCTGCTGCTTTCTGCAGCTGCTGCTTGCTGCTGATGCTGCTGCTTGCTGCTGCTGCTGCTGCAGGTGCTTGCTGCTGCTGCTTGCTGCTGCTGCTACTGCTTGCTGCTGCTGCTTGCTTCTGCTGCTGCTTTCTGCTGCTGCTCCTTGCTGCTGCTGCTGCTGCTTGCTGCTGCTTGCTGCTGCTGCTGCTGCTGCATGCTGCTGCTGCTGCTCCTGCAGGTGCTGCTTGCTGCTGCTGCTGCTTGCTGCTCCTGCAGCTACTTGCTGCTGCTGCTGGTTCTTGCTGCTGCTTGCTGCTGCTGCTGCTTTCTGCAGCTGCTGCTTGCTGCTGCTGCTGCAGCTGCTTGCTGCTGCTGCTTGCTGCTGCTGCTACTGCTTGCTGCTGCTTGCTGCTGCTGCTCCTGGCTGCTGCTGCTGCTGCTTGCTGCTGCAACTGCTGCTGCTGCTCCTGCTCCTGCTCCTGCTGCTGCTGCTGCTGCTTGCTGCTGCTGCTTCTTGCTGCTGCTGCTGCTTGCTGCTGTTTGCTGCTGTTGCTGCTGCTTGCTGCTGCTTGCTGCTTGCTGCTGCTGCTTGCTGCTGCTGCTGCTGCTGCTTGCTGCTGCTGCTGCTGCTTGCTGCTTGCTGCTGCTGCTGCTGCTGCTGTTGCTTGCTGCTTGCTGCTGCTTGCTGCGGCTGCTGCTGCTGGTGCTTGCTGCTGTTGCTGCTGCTGCTGCTGCTTGCTGCTGCTGCTGCTTGCTGCTGATGCTGCTGCGTGCTGCTCCTGCTTGCTGCTGCTGCTTGTTGCTGCTGCTGCTTGCTGCTACTGCTGCTGCTGCTTGCTGCTGCTGTTTGCTGCTTGCTGCTGCTGCTGGTGCTTGCTGCTATTGCTGCTTGCTGCTGCTGCTTGCTGTTGCCGCTGCTGCTGCTGCTGCTGCTGATTGCTGCTGCTGCTGCTTGCTGCTGTTGCTGCTGCTGCTGCTTCTGCTTGCAGCTGCTGCTGCTTCTTGCTGCCGCTGCTTGCTGCTGCTGCTTGCTGCTGCTGCTGCTTGCTGCTGCTGCTTGCTGATGCTGCTGCTTGCTGCTGCTGCTGCTTGCTGCTACTGCTTGCTGCTGCTGCTGCTGCTGCATGCTGCTGCTTGCTGCTGCTGCTGCTTGCTGCTGCTGCTCTCTGCTGCGGCTGCTGCTGCTTGCTGCTGCTTGCTGCTCCTGCTGCTGCTTGCTGCTGCTGCTGCTTGCTGCTGCTGCTGCTTGCTGCTGCTGCTGCTTGCTGCTGCTGCTGCTTCTTGCTGCTGCTGCTGCTTGATGCTGCTGCTGCTGCTTTCTGCAGCTGCTGCTTGCTGATGATGCTGCTGCTGCTGCTGCTTGCTGCTGCTTGCTGCTGCCTCTTGCTGCTGCTGCTGCTGCTTGCTGCTACTGCTTGCTGCTGCTGCTGGTGCTTGCTGCTCCTGCTGCTTGCTGCTGCTGCTGCTTCTTGCTGCTGCTGCGGCTGCAGCTTGCTGCAGCTGATGCTGCTGCTGCTTCCTGCTGGTGCTTGCTGCTTGCTGCTGCTGCTGCTGCTGGTGGTGCATGCTGCTGCTGCTGATGCTGATTGCTGCTGCTGCTTGCTGCTGTTGCTGCTGCTGCTGCTTGCAGCTGCTGCTGCTTCTTGCTGCTGCTGCTTGCTGCTGTTGCTGCTGCTGCTGCTTGCAGCTGCTGCTGCTTCTTGCTGCTGCTGCTTGCTGGTGCTGATGCTTGCTGCTGCTGCTGCTTGCTGCTGCTGCTTGCTGCTGCTGCTGCTGCTTGCTACTACTGCTTGCGGCTCCTGCTGCATGCTGCTGCTTGATGCTGCTGCTGCTTTCTGCAGCTGCTGCTTGCTGCTGCTGCTGCTGCAGGTGCTTGCTGCTGCTGCTGCTTGCTGCTGCTGCTACTGCTTGCTGCTGCTGCTGCTGCTTGCTTCTGCTGCTGCTTTCTGCTGCTGCTCCTTGCTGCTGCTGCTGCTGCTGCTGCTGCTGCTGCATGCTGCTGCTGCGGCTGCTGCAGGTGCTGCTTGCTGCTGCTGCTGCTGCTGCTTGCTGCTCCTGCAGCTACTTGCTGCTGCTGCTGGTTCTTGCTGCTGCTTGCTGCTGCTGCTGCTGCTGCTTTCTGCAGCTGCTGCTTGCTGCTGCTGCTGCAGCTGCTTGCTGCTGCTGCTTGCTGCTGCTGCTGCTTGCTGCTGCTGCTTGCTGCTGCTGCTACTGCTTGCTGCTGCTTGCCGATGCTGCTCCTTGCTGCTGCTGCTTGCTGCTGCAACTGCTGCTGCTGCTTGCTTCTGCTGCTGCTGCTGCTACTGCTTGCTGCTGCTGCTTGCTGCTGCTGCTCCTTGCTGCTACTGTCCTTGCTGCTGCTGCTTCTGCTGCTGCTGCTTGCTGCTTGCTGCTGGTGCTTGCTGCTGCTAATGCTGCTGCTGCTTGCTGCTGCTGCTTTCTGCTGCTGCTGCTGCTTGCTGCTGCTGCTGCTTGCTGCTGCTCCTGCTCCTGCTCCTGCTGCTGCTGCTGCTTGCTGCTGTTTGCTGCTGTTGCTGCTGCTTGCTGCTTGCTGCTGCTGCTGCTGCTGCTGCTGCTTGCTGCTGCTGCTGCTGCTTGCTGCTTGCTGCTGCTGCTGCTGCTGTTGCTTGCTGCTGCTGCTGCTTGCTGCTGGTTGCTGCTGCTGCTGCTTGCTGCTTGCTGCTGCTGCTGCTGCTGCTGGTGCTTGCTGCTGTTGCTGCTGCTTGCTGCTTGCTGCTGCTGCTGCTGCTTGCTGCTGCTGCTGCTTGCTGCTGATGCTGCTGCGTGCTGCTCCTGCTGCTGCTTGCTGCTGCTGCTTGTTGCTGCTGCTGCTTGCTGCTACTGCTGCTGCTGCTTGCTGCTGCTGCTGGTGCTTGCTGCTGCTGCTGCTTGTTGCTGCTGCTTGCTGTTGCTGCTGCTGCTGCTGCTGCTTGCAGCTGCTGCTGCTTCTTGCTGCCGCTGCTTGCTGCTGCTGCTTGCTGCTGCTGCTGCTTGCTGCTGCTGCTTGCTGATGCTGCTGCTTGCTGCTGCTGCTTGCTGCTGCTGCTGCTTGCTGCTACTGCTTGCTGCTGCTGCTGCTGCTGCATGCTGCTGCTTGCTGCTGCTGCTGCTTGCTGCTGCTGCTCTCTGCTGCGGCTGCTGCTGCTTGCTGCTGCTTGCTGCTCCTGCTGCTGCTTGCTGCTGCTGCTGCTTGCTGCTGCTGCTGCTTCTTGCTGCTGCTGCTGCTGCTTGATGCTGCTGCTGCTTTCTGCAGCTGCTGCTTGCTGATGATGCTGCTGCTGCTGCTGCTTGCTGCTGCTGCTGCTTGCTGCTGCTTGCTGCTGCTGCTTGCTGCTGCTACTGCTTGCTGCTACTGCTTGCTGCTGCTGCTGCTTGCTGCTCCTGCTGCATGCTGCTGCTGCTGCTTGCTGCTGCTGCTGCTTGCTGCTGCTGCTGCTTCTTGCTGCTGCTACTGCTGATTGCTGCTGCTGCTGCTTGCTGCTGTTGCTGCTGCTGCTTGCAGCTGCTGCTGCTTCTTGCTGCTGCTGCTTGCTGCTGCTGCTGCTTCCTGCTGCTGCGGCTTGCTGCTGCCGCTGCTTGCTGCTCCTGCTGCATGCTGCTGCTGCTGCTTGCTGCTGCTGCTGCTTGCTGCTGGTGCTGCTTGCTCCTCCTGCTGCTGCTTGCTGCTGCTGCTGCTTGATGCTGCTGCTGCTTTCTGCAGCTGCTGCTTGCTGCTGCTGCTTTCTGCTGCTGCTGCTGCTTCCTGCTGCTGCTGCTTGCTGCTGCTGCTACTGCTTGCTGCTGCTGCTGCTGCTTGCTTCTGCTGCTGCTTGCTGCTGCTGCTGCTTGCTGATGCAACTGCTGCTGCTGCTTGCTGCTGCTGCTGCTGCTGCTGCATGCTGCTGCTGCTGCTGCTGCTGCTGCTGCTTGCTACTGCTGCTGCTGCTTGCTGCTGCTGCTACTGCTTGCTGCTGCTGCTTGCTGCTGCTGCTCCTTGCTGCTACTGCTCCTTGCTGCTGCTGCTGCTGCGGCTTCTGTTGCTGCTGCTGCTTGCTGCTGCTGCTGCTGCTTGCTGCTGCTGCTGCTTGCTGCTGCTGCTTCTTGCTGCTGCTGCTGCTTCGTGCTGCTGCTGCTTTCTGCTGCTGCTGCTGCTTGCTGCTGCTGTTGCTGCTTGATGCTGCTGCTGCTGCTTGGTGCTGCGGCTGCTTGCTGCTGCTGCTGCTGCTGCTTGCTGCTGCTGGTGCTGCTTGCAGCAGCTGCTGCTGCTGCTGCTTGCTGCTTGCTGCTGCTGCTGATGCTTGCTGCTGCTGCTGCTTGCTGCTGCTGCTTTCTGCTACTGCTGCTGCTCCTGCTCCTGCTCCTGCTACTGCTGCTGATGCTGCTTGCTGCTTCTTGCTGCTGCTGCTGCTTGCTGCTGCTTGCTGCTTGCTGCTGCTGCTGCTTGCTGCTGCTGCTGCTTGCTGCTGCTGCAGCTGCTGCTTGCTGCTGCTGCTGCTGCTGCTGCTGCTGCTGGTGCTTGCTGCTGTTGCTTGCTGCTGCTGCTGCTTGCTGCTGATGCTGCTGCGTGCTGCTCCTGCTGCTGCTTGCTGCTGCTCCTTGCTGCTGCTGCTTGCTGCTGCTGCTGCTTGCTGCTGCTGCTGCTGCTTGCTGCTGCTGCTGCTTGCTGCTGCAGCTGCTTTTTGCTCCTGCTGCTGCTGCTTGCTGCTGCTGGTGCTTGCTGCTTGCTGCTGCTGCTGCTGGTGGTGCATGCTGCTGCTGCTGCTTGCTGCTGCAGCTGCTGATTGCTGCTGCTGCTGCTTGCTGCTGTTTGCTGCTGTTGCTGCTGCTTGCTGCTGCTGCTGGTTGTTGATGCTGCTGCTTGCTGCTGCTGCTGCTGCTTGCTACTACTGCTTGCTGCTCCTGCTGCATGCTGCTGCTGCTGCTTGCAGCTGCGGCTGCTGCTGCTTGCTGCTCCTGCTGCTGCTTGCTGCTGCTGCTGCTGCTTGCTGCTGCTGCTGCTTTCTGCAGCTGCTGCTTGCTGCTGATGCTGCTGCTTGCTGCTGCTGCTGCTACTGCTTGCTGCTGCTGCTGCTGCTTGCTTCTGCTGCTGCTTTCTGCTGCTGCTCCTTGCTGCTGCTGCTGCTTGCTGCTGCTGCTGCTGCTTGCTGCTCCTGCAGCTACTTGCTGCTGCTGCTGGTTCTTGCTGCTGCTTGCTGCTGCTGCTGCTTCTGCTTTCTGCAGCTGCTGCTTGCTGCTGCTGCTTGCTGCTGCTGCTGCTTGCTGCTGCTACTTGCTGCTGCTGCTGCTACTGCTTGCTGCTGCTTGCCGCTGCTGCTCCTTGCTGCTGCTGCTTGCTGCTGCAACTGCTGCTGCTGCTTGCTGCTGCTGCTGCTGCTGCTACTGCTTGCTGCTGCTGCTTGCTGCTGCTGCTCCTTGCTGCTACTGTCCTTGCTGCTGCTGCTTCTGCTGCTGCTGTTGCTGCTGCTTGCTGCTGCTTGCTGCTTGCTGCTGCTGCTGCTTGCTGCTGCTGCTGCTTGCTGCTTGCTGCTGCTGCTGCTGCTGTTGCTTGCTGCTGCTGCTTGCTGCTGGTTGCTGCTGCTGCTGCTTGCTGCTGCTGCAGCTGCTGCTTGCTGCTGCTGCTGCTGCTGCTGCTGGTGCTTGCTGCTGTTGCTGCTGCTTGCTGCTTGCTGCTGCTGCTGCTGCTGCTTGCTGCTGCTGCTGCTTGCTGCTGCTGCTGCTTGCTCCTGCTGCTGCTTGCTGCTGCTGCTGCTGCGTGCTGCTCCTGCTGCTGCTTGCTGCTGCTGCTTGTTGCTGCTGCTGCTTGCTGCTACTGCTGCTGCTGCTTGCTGCTGCTGCTGGTGCTTGCTGCTGCTGCTGCTTGTTGCTGCTGCTTGCTGTTGCTACTGCTGCTGCTGCTGCTGATTGCTGCTGCTGCTGCTTTCTGCTGTTGCTGCTGCTGCTGCTGCATGCAGCTGCTGCTGCTTCTTGCTGCCGCTGCTTGCTGCTGCTGCTTGCTGCTGCTGCTTGCTGATGCTGCTGCTTGCTGCTGCTGCTTGCTGCTACTGCTTGCTGCTACTGCTGCTGCGTGCTGCTGCTTGCTGCTGCTGCTGCTTGCTGCTGCTGCTCTCTGCTGCGGCTGCTGCTGCTTGCTGCTGCTTGCTGCTCCTGCTGCTGCTTGCTGCTGCTGCTGCTTGCTGCTGCTGCTGCTTGCTGCTGCTGCTGCTTCTTGCTGCTGCTGCTGCTGCTGCTTGATGCTGCTGCTGCTGCTTTCTGCAGCTGCTGCTTGCTGATGATGCTGCTGCTGCTGCTGCTTGCTGCTGCTGCTGCTTGCTGCTGCTTGCTGCTGCTGCTGCTTGCTGCTACTGCTTGCTGCTGCTGCTGCTTGCTGCTCCTGCTGCATGCTGCTGCTGCTGCTTGCTGCTGCTGCTGCTTCTTGCTGCTGCTACTGCTGATTGCTGCTGCTGCTGCTTGCTGCTGTTGCTGCTGCTGCTTGCAGCTGCGGCTGGTTCTTGCTGCTGCTGCTTGCTGCTGCTGCTTCCTGCTGCTGCTGCTTGCTGCTGCCGCTGCTTGCTGCTCCTGCTGCATGCTGCTGCTGCTGCTTGCTGCTGCTGCTGCTTGCTGCTGGTGCTGCTTGCTCCTCCTGCTGCTGCTTGCTGCTGCTGCTGCTTCTTGCTGCTGCTGCTGCTGCTGCTTGATGCTGCTGCTGCTGCTTTCTGCAGCTGCTGCTTGCTGCTGCTGCTTTCTGCTGCTGCTGCTGCTTCCTGCTGCTGCTGCTTGCTGCTGCTGCTTTCTGCTGCTGCTGCTGCTTCCTGCTGCTGCTGCTTGCTGCTGCTGCTACTGCTTGCTGCTGCTGCTGCTTGCTTCTGCTGCTGCTTGCTGCTGCTGCTGCTTGCTGCTGCTGCTGCTTGCTGCTGCTGCTGCTAGCTGCTGCAACTGCTGCTGCTGTTGCTTGCTGCTTGCTGCTGCTGCTCCTTGCTGCTACTGCTCCTTGCTGCTGCTGCTGCTGCTGCGGCTTCTGCTGCTGCTGCTGCTGCTGCCTGCTGCTGCTGCTGCTTGCTGCTTGCTGCTGCTGCTTCTTGCTGCTGCTGCTTCGTGCTGCTGCTGCTTTCTGCTGCTGCTGCTGCTTGCTGCTGCTGTTGCTGCTTGATGCTGCTGCTGCTGCCTGGTGCTGCGGCTGCTTGCTGCTGCTGCTGCTGCTGCTTGCTGCTGCTGGTGCTGCTTGCAGCAGCTGCTGCTGCTGCTTGCTGCTTGCTGCTGCTGCTGCTGCTTGCTGCTGCTGCTTTCTGCTACTGCTGCTGCTCCTGCTCCTGCTCCTGCTACTGCTGCTGATGCTGCTTGCTGCTTCTTGCTGCTGCTGCTGCTTGCTGCTGCTTGCTGCTTGCTGCTGCTGCTGCTGCTTGCTGCTGCTGCTGCTGCTTGCTGCTGCTGCTTGCTGCTGCTGCAGCTGCTGCTTGCTGCTGCTGCTGCTGCTGCTGCTGGTGCTTGCTGCTGTTGCTGCTGCTGCTGCTGCTTGCTGCTGATGCTGCTGCGTGCTGCTCCTGCTGCTGCTTGCTGCTGCTCCTTGCTGCTGCTGCTGCTTGCTGCTGCTGCTGCTGCTTGCTGCTGCTGCTGCTTGCTGCTGCAGCTGCTTCTTGCTCCTGCTGCTGCTGCTTGCTGTTGCTGGTGCTTGCTGCTTGCTGCTGCTGCTGCTGCTGGTGCATGCTGCTGCTGCTGCTTGCTGCTGCTGCTTGCTGCTGGTTGCTGCTGCTGCTGCTTGCTGCTGCTGCAGCTGCTGCTTGCTGCTGCTGCTGCTGCTGGTGCTTGCTGCTGTTGCTGCTGCTTGCTGCTTGCTGCTGCTGCTGCTGCTGCTGCTTGCTGCTGCTGCTGCTTGCTGCTGCTGCTGCTTGCTCCTGCTGCTGCTTGCTGCTGCTGCTGCTGCGTGCTGCTCCTGCTGCTGCTTGCTGCTGCTGCTTGTTGCTGCTGCTGCTTGCTGCTACTGCTGCTGCTGCTTGCTGCTGCTGCTGGTGCTTGCTGCTGCTGCTGCTTGTTGCTGCTGCTTGCTGTTGCTGCTGCTGCTGCTGCTGCTGCTGATTGCTGCTGCTGCTGCTGCATGCAGCTGCTGCTGCTTCTTGCTGCCGCTGCTTGCTGCTGCTGCTTGCTGCTGCTGCTTGCTGATGCTGCTGCTTGCTGCTGCTGCTTGCTGCTACTGCTTGCTGCTGCTGCTGCTGCATGCTGCTGCTTGCTGCTGCTGCTGCTTGCTGCTGCTGCTCTCTGCTGCGGCTGCTGCTGCTTGCTGCTGCTTGCTGCTCCTGCTGCTGCTTGCTGCTGCTGCTGCTGCTGCTTGCTGCTGCTGCTTGCTGCTGCTGCTGCTTCTTGCTGCTGCTGCTGCTGCTGCTTGATGCTGCTGCTGCTGCTTTCTGCAGCTGCTGCTTGCTGATGATGCTGCTGCTGCTGCTGCTTGCTGCTGCTGCTGCTTGCTGCTGCTTGCTGCTGCTGCTTGCTGCTGCTGCTGCTTGCTGCTACTGCTTGCTGCTGCTGCTGCTGCTTGCTGCTCCTGCTGCATGCTGCTGCTGCTGCTTGCTGCTGCTGCTGCTTCTTGCTGCTGCTACTGCTGATTGCTGCTGCTGCTGCTTGCTGCTGTTGCTGCTGCTGCTTGCAGCTGCGGCTGGTTCTTGCTGCTGCTGCTTGCTGCTGCTGCTTCCTGCTGCTGCTGCTTGCTGCTGCCGCTGCTTGCTGCTCCTGCTGCATGCTGCTGCTGCTTGCTCCTCCTGCTGCTGCTTGCTGCTGCTGCTGCTTCTTGCTGCTGCTGCTGCTGCTTGATGCTGCTGCTGCTGCTGCTTTCTGCAGCTGCTGCTTGCTGCTGCTGCTTTCTGCTGCTGCTGCTGCTTCCTGCTGCTGCTGCTTGCTGCTGCTGCTACTGCTTGCTGCTGCTGCTGCTTGCTTCTGCTGCTGCTTGCTGCTGCTGCTGCTTGCTGCTGCTGCTGCTTGCTGCTGCTGCTGCTGCGTGCTGCTCCTGCTGCTGCTTGCTGCTGCTGCTTGTTGCTGCTGCTGCTTGCTGCTACTGCTGCTGCTGCTTGCTGCTGCTGCTGGTGCTTGCTGCTGCTGCTGCTTGTTGCTGCTGCTTGCTGTTGCTACTGCTGCTGCTGCTGCTGATTGCTGCTGCTGCTGCTTTCTGCTGTTGCTGCTGCTGCTGCTGCATGCAGCTGCTGCTGCTTCTTGCTGCCGCTGCTTGCTGCTGCTGCTTGCTGCTGCTGCTTGCTGATGCTGCTGCTTGCTGCTGCTGCTTGCTGCTACTGCTTGCTGCTACTGCTGCTGCATGCTGCTGCTTGCTGCTGCTGCTGCTTGCTGCTGCTGCTCTCTGCTGCGGCTGCTGCTGCTTGCTGCTGCTTGCTGCTCCTGCTGCTGCTTGCTGCTGCTGCTGCTTGCTGCTGCTGCTGCTTGCTGCTGCTGCTGCTTGCTGCTGCTGCTGCTTCTTGCTGCTGCTGCTGCTGCTTGATGCTGCTGCTGCTGCTTTCTGCAGCTGCTGCTTGCTGATGATGCTGCTGCTGCTGCTGCTTGCTGCTGCTGCTGCTTGCTGCTGCTTGCTGCTGCTGCTTGCTGCTGCTGCTGCTTGCTGCTACTGCTTGCTGCTGCTGCTGCTTGCTGCTCCTGCTGCATGCTGCTGCTGCTGCTTGCTGCTGCTGCTGCTTCTTGCTGCTGCTACTGCTGATTGCTGCTGCTGCTGCTTGCTGCTGTTGCTGCTGCTGCTTGCAGCTGCGGCTGGTTCTTGCTGCTGCTGCTTGCTGCTGCTGCTTCCTGCTGCTGCTGCTTGCTGCTGCCGCTGCTTGCTGCTCCTGCTGCATGCTGCTGCTGCTGCTTGCTGCTGCTGCTGCTTGCTGCTGGTGCTGCTTGCTCCTCCTGCTGCTGCTTGCTGCTGCTGCTGCTTCTTGCTGCTGCTGCTGCTGCTGCTGCTTGATGCTGCTGCTGCTGCTGCTTTCTGCAGCTGCTGCTTGCTGCTGCTGCTTTCTGCTGCTGCTGCTGCTTCCTGCTGCTGCTGCTTGCTGCTGCTGCTTTCTGCTGCTGCTGCTGCTTCCTGCTGCTGCTGCTTGCTGCTGCTGCTGCTACTGCTTGCTGCTGCTGCTGCTTGCTTCTGCTGCTGCTTGCTGCTGCTGCTGCTTGCTGCTGCTGCTGCTTGCTGCTGCTGCTGCTTGCTGCTGCAACTGCTGCTGCTGTTGCTTGCTGCTTGCTGCTGCTGCTCCTTGCTGCTACTGCTCCTTGCTGCTGCTGCTGCTGCTGCGGCTTCTGCTGCTGCTGCTGCTGCTGCCTGCTGCTGCTGCTGCTTGCTGCTTGCTGCTGCTGCTTCTTGCTGCTGCTGCTTCGTGCTGCTGCTGCTTTCTGCTGCTGCTGCTGCTTGCTGCTGCTGTTGCTGCTTGATGCTGCTGCTGCTGCCTGGTGCTGCGGCTGCTTGCTGCTGCTGCTGCTGCTGCTTGCTGCTGCTGGTGCTGCTTGCAGCAGCTGCTGCTGCTGCTTGCTGCTTGCTGCTGCTGCTGCTTGCTGCTGCTGCTTTCTGCTACTGCTGCTGCTCCTGCTCCTGCTCCTGCTACTGCTGCTGATGCTGCTTGCTGCTTCTTGCTGCTGCTGCTGCTTGCTGCTGCTTGCTGCTTGCTGCTGCTGCTGCTGCTGCTGCTTGCTGCTGCTGCTGCTGCTTGCTGCTGCTGCTTGCTGCTGCTGCAGCTGCTGCTTGCTGCTGCTGCTGCTGCTGCTGGTGCTTGCTGCTGTTGCTGCTGCTGCTGCTGCTTGCTGCTGATGCTGCTGCGTGCTGCTCCTGCTGCTGCTTGCTGCTGCTCCTTGCTGCTGCTGCTTGCTGCTGCTGCTGCTTGCTGCTGCTGCTGCTGCTTGCTGCTGCTGCTGCTTGCTGCTGCAGCTGCTTCTTGCTCCTGCTGCTGCTGCTTGCTGTTGCTGGTGCTTGCTGCTTGCTGCTGCTGCTGCTGCTGGTGCATGCTGCTGCTGCTGCTTGCTGCTGCTGCTTGCTGCTGGTTGCTGCTGCTGCTGCTTGCTGCTGCTGCAGCTGCTGCTTGCTGCTGCTGCTGCTGCTGGTGCTTGCTGCTGTTGCTGCTGCTTGCTGCTTGCTGCTGCTGCTGCTGCTGCTTGCTGCTGCTGCTGCTTGCTGCTGCTGCTGCTTGCTCCTGCTGCTGCTTGCTGCTGCTGCTGCTGCGTGCTGCTCCTGCTGCTGCTTGCTGCTGCTGCTTGTTGCTGCTGCTGCTTGCTGCTACTGCTGCTGCTGCTTGCTGCTGCTGCTGGTGCTTGCTGCTGCTGCTGCTTGTTGCTGCTGCTTGCTGTTGCTGCTGCTGCTGCTGCTGCTGCTGATTGCTGCTGCTGCTGCTGCATGCAGCTGCTGCTGCTTCTTGCTGCCGCTGCTTGCTGCTGCTGCTTGCTGCTGCTGCTTGCTGATGCTGCTGCTTGCTGCTGCTGCTTGCTGCTACTGCTTGCTGCTGCTGCTGCTGCATGCTGCTGCTTGCTGCTGCTGCTGCTTGCTGCTGCTGCTCTCTGCTGCGGCTGCTGCTGCTTGCTGCTGCTTGCTGCTCCTGCTGCTGCTTGCTGCTGCTGCTGCTGCTGCTTGCTGCTGCTGCTTGCTGCTGCTGCTGCTTCTTGCTGCTGCTGCTGCTGCTGCTTGATGCTGCTGCTGCTGCTTTCTGCAGCTGCTGCTTGCTGATGATGCTGCTGCTGCTGCTGCTTGCTGCTGCTGCTGCTTGCTGCTGCTTGCTGCTGCTGCTTGCTGCTGCTGCTGCTTGCTGCTACTGCTTGCTGCTGCTGCTGCTGCTTGCTGCTCCTGCTGCATGCTGCTGCTGCTGCTTGCTGCTGCTGCTGCTTCTTGCTGCTGCTACTGCTGATTGCTGCTGCTGCTGCTTGCTGCTGTTGCTGCTGCTGCTTGCAGCTGCGGCTGGTTCTTGCTGCTGCTGCTTGCTGCTGCTGCTTCCTGCTGCCGCTGCTTGCTGCTGCCGCTGCTTGCTGCTCCTGCTGCATGCTGCTGCTGCTTGCTCCTCCTGCTGCTGCTTGCTGCTGCTGCTGCTTCTTGCTGCTGCTGCTGCTGCTGCTTGATGCTGCTGCTGCTGCTGCTTTCTGCTGCTGCTGCTGCTTCCTGCTGCTGCTGCTTGCTGCTGCTGCTACTGCTTGCTGCTGCTGCTGCTTGCTTCTGCTGCTGCTTGCTGCTGCTGCTGCTTGCTGCTGCTGCTGCTTGCTGCTGCTGCTGCTTGCTGCTGCTGCTGCTTGCTCCTGCTGCTGCTTGCTGCTGCTGCTGCTGCGTGCTGCTCCTGCTGCTGCTTGCTGCTGCTGCTTGTTGCTGCTGCTGCTTGCTGCTACTGCTGCTGCTGCTTGCTGCTGCTGCTGGTGCTTGCTGCTGCTGCTGCTTGTTGCTGCTGCTTGCTGTTGCTACTGCTGCTGCTGCTGCTGATTGCTGCTGCTGCTGCTTTCTGCTGTTGCTGCTGCTGCTGCTGCATGCAGCTGCTGCTGCTTCTTGCTGCCGCTGCTTGCTGCTGCTGCTTGCTGCTGCTGCTTGCTGATGCTGCTGCTTGCTGCTGCTGCTTGCTGCTACTGCTTGCTGCTACTGCTGCTGCTTGCTGCTGCTGCTCTCTGCTGCGGCTGCTGCTGCTTGCTGCTGCTTGCTGCTCCTGCTGCTGCTTGCTGCTGCTGCTGCTTGCTGCTGCTGCTGCTTGCTGCTGCTGCTGCTTGCTGCTGCTGCTGCTTGCTGCTGCTGCTGCTTCTTGCTGCTGCTGCTGCTGCTGCTTGATGCTGCTGCTGCTGCTTTCTGCAGCTGCTGCTTGCTGATGATGCTGCTGCTGCTGCTGCTTGCTGCTGCTGCTGCTTGCTGCTGCTTGCTGCTGCTGCTTGCTGCTGCTGCTGCTTGCTGCTACTGCTTGCTGCTGCTGCTGCTGCTTGCTGCTCCTGCTGCATGCTGCTGCTGCTGCTTGCTGCTGCTGCTGCTTCTTGCTGCTGCTACTGCTGATTGCTGCTGCTGCTGCTTGCTGCTGTTGCTGCTGCTGCTTGCAGCTGCGGCTGGTTCTTGCTGCTGCTGCTTGCTGCTGCTGCTTCCTGCTGCTGCTGCTTGCTGCTGCCGCTGCTTGCTGCTCCTGCTGCATGCTGCTGCTGCTGCTTGCTGCTGCTGCTGCTTGCTGCTGGTGCTGCTTGCTCCTCCTGCTGCTGCTTGCTGCTGCTGCTGCTTCTTGCTGCTGCTGCTGCTGCTGCTGCTTGATGCTGCTGCTGCTGCTGCTTTCTGCAGCTGCTGCTTGCTGCTGCTGCTTTCTGCTGCTGCTGCTGCTTCCTGCTGCTGCTGCTTGCTGCTGCTGCTTTCTGCTGCTGCTGCTGCTTCCTGCTGCTGCTGCTTGCTGCTGCTGCTACTGCTTGCTGCTGCTGCTGCTTGCTTCTGCTGCTGCTTGCTGCTGCTGCTGCTTGCTGCTGCTGCTGCTTGCTGCTGCTGCTGCTTGCTGCTGCAACTGCTGCTGCTGTTGCTTGCTGCTTGCTGCTGCTGCTCCTTGCTGCTACTGCTCCTTGCTGCTGCTGCTGCTGCTGCGGCTTCTGCTGCTGCTGCTGCTGCTGCTGCTGCCTGCTGCTGCTGCTGCTTGCTGCTTGCTGCTGCTGCTTCTTGCTGCTGCTGCTTCGTGCTGCTGCTGCTTTCTGCTGCTGCTGCTGCTTGCTGCTGCTGTTGCTGCTTGATGCTGCTGCTGCTGCCTGGTGCTGCGGCTGCTTGCTGCTGCTGCTGCTGCTGCTTGCTGCTGCTGGTGCTGCTTGCAGCAGCTGCTGCTGCTGCTTGCTGCTTGCTGCTGCTGCTGATGCTTGCTGCTGCTGCTGCTTGCTGCTGCTGCTTTCTGCTACTGCTGCTGCTCCTGCTCCTGCTCCTGCTACTGCTGCTGATGCTGCTTGCTGCTTCTTGCTGCTGCTGCTGCTTGCTGCTGCTTGCTGCTTGCTGCTGCTGCTGCTGCTGCTTGCTGCTGCTGCTGCTGCTTGCTGCTGCTGCTTGCTGCTGCTGCAGCTGCTGCTTGCTGCTGCTGCTGCTGCTGCTGGTGCTTGCTGCTGTTGCTGCTGCTGCTGCTGCTTGCTGCTGATGCTGCTGCGTGCTGCTCCTGCTGCTGCTTGCTGCTGCTCCTTGCTGCTGCTGCTGCTTGCTGCTGCTGCTGCTTGCTGCTGCTGCTGCTGCTTGCTGCTGCTGCTGCTTGCTGCTGCAGCTGCTTCTTGCTCCTGCTGCTGCTGCTTGCTGTTGCTGGTGCTTGCTGCTTGCTGCTGCTGCTGCTGCTGGTGCATGCTGCTGCTGCTGCTTGCTGCTGCTGCTTGCTGCTGGTTGCTGCTGCTGCTGCTTGCTGCTGCTGCTGGTTGCTGCTGCTTGCTGCTGCTGCTGCTGCTGGTGCTTGCTGCTGTTGCTGCTGCTTGCTGCTTGCTGCTGCTGCTGCTGCTGCTTGCTGCTGCTGCTGCTTGCTGCTGCTGCTGCTTGCTCCTGCTGCTGCTTGCTGCTGCTGCTGCTGCGTGCTGCTCCTGCTGCTGCTTGCTGCTGCTGCTTGTTGCTGCTGCTGCTTGCTGCTACTGCTGCTGCTGCTTGCTGCTGCTGCTGGTGCTTGCTGCTGCTGCTGCTTGTTGCTGCTGCTTGCTGTTGCTGCTGCTGCTGCTGCTGCTGCTGCTGATTGCTGCTGCTGCTGCTGCATGCAGCTGCTGCTGCTTCTTGCTGCCGCTGCTTGCTGCTGCTGCTTGCTGCTGCTGCTTGCTGATGCTGCTGCTTGCTGCTGCTGCTTGCTGCTACTGCTTGCTGCTGCTGCTGCTGCATGCTGCTGCTTGCTGCTGCTGCTGCTTGCTGCTGCTGCTCTCTGCTGCGGCTGCTGCTGCTTGCTGCTGCTTGCTGCTCCTGCTGCTGCTTGCTGCTGCTGCTGCTGCTGCTTGCTGCTGCTGCTTGCTGCTGCTGCTGCTTCTTGCTGCTGCTGCTGCTGCTGCTTGATGCTGCTGCTGCTGCTTTCTGCAGCTGCTGCTTGCTGATGATGCTGCTGCTGCTGCTGCTGCTTGCTGCTGCTGCTGCTTGCTGCTGCTTGCTGCTGCTGCTTGCTGCTGCTGCTGCTTGCTGCTACTGCTTGCTGCTGCTGCTGCTGCTTGCTGCTCCTGCTGCATGCTGCTGCTGCTGCTTGCTGCTGCTGCTGCTGCTTCTTGCTGCTGCTACTGCTGATTGCTGCTGCTGCTGCTTGCTGCTGTTGCTGCTGCTGCTTGCAGCTGCGGCTGGTTCTTGCTGCTGCTGCTTGCTGCTGCTGCTTCCTGCTGCTGCTGCTTGCTGCTGCCGCTGCTTGCTGCTCCTGCTGCATGCTGCTGCTGCTTGCTCCTCCTGCTGCTGCTTGCTGCTGCTGCTGCTTCTTGCTGCTGCTGCTGCTGCTTGATGCTGCTGCTGCTGCTGCTTCCTGCTGCTGCTGCTTGCTGCTGCTGCTACTGCTTGCTGCTGCTGCTGCTTGCTTCTGCTGCTGCTTGCTGCTGCTGCTGCTTGCTGCTGCTGCTGCTTGCTGCTGCTGCTGCTTGCTGCTGCTGCTGCTTGCTGCTGCAACTGCTGCTGCTGTTGCTTGCTGTTGCTTGCTGCTTGCTGCTGCTGCTACTGCTTGCTGCTGCTGCTTGCTGCTGCTGCTCCTTGCTGCTACTGCTCCTTGCTGCTGCTGCTGCTGCTGCGGCTTCTGCTGCTGCTGCTGCTTGCTGCTGCTGCTGCTGCTGCTGCTGCTGCTGCCTGCTGCTGCTGCTGCTTGCTGCTTGCTGCTGCTGCTTCTTGCTGCTGCTGCTTCGTGCTGCTGCTGCTTTCTGCTGCTGCTGCTGCTTGCTGCTGCTGTTGCTGCTTGATGCTGATGCTGCTGCCTGGTGCTGCGGCTGCTTGCTGCTGCTGCTGCTGCTGCTTGCTGCTGCTGGTGCTGCTTGCAGCAGCTGCTGCTGCTGCTTGCTGCTTGCTGCTGCTGCTGCTGCTGGTGCTTGCTGCTGTTGCTGCTGCTGCTGCTGCTTGCTGCTGCTGCTGCTTGCTGCTGATGCTGCTGCGTGCTGCTCCTGCTGCTGCTTGCTGCTGCTCCTTGCTGCTGCTGCTGCTTGCTGCTGCTGCTGCTTGCTGCTGCTGCTGCTTGCTGCTGCAGCTGCTTCTTGCTCCTGCTGCTGCTGCTTGCTGTTGCTGGTGCTTGCTGCTTGCTGCTGCTGCTGCTGCTGGTGCATGCTGCTGCTGCTGCTTGCTGCTGCAGCTGCTGATTGCTGCTGCTGCTGCTTGCTGCTGTTTGCTGCTGTTGCTGCTGCTGCTTGCTGCTGGTTGTTGCTGCTGCTGCTTGCTGCTGCTGCTTGCTGCTGCTGCTGCTGCTGCTTGCTGCTGATGCTGCTGCGTGCTGCTCCTGCTGCTGCTTGCTGCTGCTGCTTGTTGCTGCTGCTGCTTGCTGCTACTGCTGCTGCTGCGGCTGCTGCTGCTGGTGCTTGCTGCTCCTGCTGCTTGCTGCTGCTTGCTGCTGCAGCTGCTTCTTGCTGCTGCTGCTGCTGCTTCTTGCTGCTGCTGCGGCTGCAGCTTTCTGCAGCTGATGCTGCTGCTGCTTCCTGCTGGTGCTTGCTGCTGCTGTTGCTGCTGGTGGTGCATGCTGCTGCTGCTGCTGCAGATTGCTGCTGCTGCTTGCTGCTGTTGCTGCTGCTGCTGCTTGCAGCTGCTGCTGCTTCTTGCAGCTGCTGCTGCTTCTTGCTGCTGCTGCTTGCTGCTGTTGCTGCTGCTGCTGCTGCTTGCAGCTGCTGCTGCTTCTTGCTGCTGCTGCTTGCTGCTGCTGATGCTTGCTGATGCTTGCTGCTGCTGCTGCTTGCTGCTGCTGCTGCTGCTTGCTACTACTGCTTGCTGCTCCTGCTGCATGCTGCTGCTGCTGCTTGCAGCTGCGGCTGCTGCTGCTTGCTGCTCCTGCTGCTGCTTGCTGCTGCTGCTGCTTCTTGCTGCTGATGCTGCTTGATGCTGCTGCTGCTGCTTGCTGCTGCTGCTGCTTTCTGCAGCTGCTGCTTGCTGCTGATGCTGCTGCTTGCTGCTGCTGCTGCTGCAGGTGCTTGCTGCCGCTGCTGCTTGCTGCTGCTGCTACTGCTTGCTGCTGCTGCTGCTGCTTGCTTCTGCTGCTGCTTTCTGCTGCTGCTCCTTGCTGCTGCTGCTGCTTGCTGCTGCTGCTGCTTGCTGCTGCTGCTGCATGCTGCTGCTGCTGCTGCAGGTGCTGCTTGCTGCTGCTGCTGCTTGCTGCTCCTGCAGCTACTTGCTGCGGCTGCTGGTTCTTGCTGCTGCTTGCTGCTGCTGCTGCTTTCTGCAGCTGCTGCTTGCTGCTGCTGCTGCAGCTGCTTGCTGCTGCTGCTGCTTGCTGCTGCTGCTACTGCTTGCTGCTGCTTGCTGCTGCTGCTCCTGGCTGCTGCTGCTGCTTGCTGCTGCAACTGCTGCTGCTGCTCCTGCTCCTGCTCCTGCTGCTGCTGCTGCTTGCTGCTGCTGCTTCTTGCTGCTGCTGCTGCTGCTGCTTGCTGCTGTTTGCTGCTGTTGCTGCTGCTTGCTGCTGCTTGCTGCTTGCTGCTGCTGCTGCTTGCTGCTGCTGCTGCTGCTGCTGCTGCTTGCTGCTGCTGCTGCTGCTGCTGCTTGCTGCTTGCTGCTGCTGCTGCTGTTGCTTGCTGCTTGCTGCTGCTGCTTGCTGCTGCTTGCTGCGGCTGCTGCTGCTGGTGCTTGCTGCTGTTGCTGCTGCTTGCTGCTGCTGCTTGCTGCTGATGCTGCTGCGTGCTGCTCCTGCTGCTGCTTGCTGCTGCTGCTTGTTGCTGCTGCTGCTTGCTGCTACTGCTGCTGCTGCTTGCTGCTGCTGTTTGCTGCTTGCTGCTGCTGCTGGTGCTTGCTGCTATTGCTGCTTGCTGCTGCTGCTTGCTGTTGCCGCTGCTGCTGCTGCTGCTGCTGCGCTGATTGCTGCTGCTGCTGCTGCTGCTGCTTGCAGCTGCTGCTGCTTCTTGCTGCCGCTGCTTGCTGCTGCTGCTTGCTGCTGCTGCTGCTTGCTGCTGCTGCTTGCTGATGCTGCTGCTTGCTGCTGCTGCTGCTGCTGCTTGCTGCTACTGCTTGCTGCTGCTGCTGCATGCTGCTGCTTGCTGCTGCTGCTGCTTGCTGCTGCTGCTCTCTGCTGCGGCTGCTGCTGCTGCTGCTGCTTGCTGCTGCTGCTGCTTGCTGCTGCTGCTGCTTCTTGCTGCTGCTGCTGCTGCTGCTTGATGCTGCTGCTGCTGCTTTCTGCAGCTGCTGCTTGCTGATGATGCTGCTGCTGCTGCTTGCTGCTGCTTGCTGCTGGTGCTTGCTGCTGCTAATGCTGCTGCTGCTTGCTGCTGCTGCTTTCTGCTGCTGCTGCTGCTGCTTGCTGCTGCTGCTGCTGCTTGCTGCTGCTGCTGCTGCTTGCTGCTGCTCCTGCTCCTGCTCCTGCTGCTGCTTCTGCTGCTTGCTGCTGCTGCTTCTTGCTGCTGCTGCTGCTGCTGCTTGCTGCGGCTGCTGCTGCTGCTGCTTGCTGCTGTTGCTGCTGCTACTGCTTGCTGCTGCTGCTGCTGCTTGCTTCTGCTGCTGCTTTCTGCTGCTGCTCCTTGCTGCTGCTGCTGCTTGCTGCTGCTGCTGCTGCTGCTTGCTGCTGCTTGCTGCTGCTGCTGCTGCTGCTGCATGCTGCTGCTGCTGCTGCTGCTGCAGGTGCTGCTTGCTGCTGCTGCTGCTGCTTGCTGCTCCTGCAGCTACTTGCTGCTGCTTGCTGCTGCTGCTGCTTTCTGCAGCTGCTGCTTGCTGCTGCTGCTGCAGCTGCTTGCTGCTGCTGCTTGCTGCTGCTGCTGCTTGCTGCTGCTGCTTGCTGCTGCTGCTACTGCTTGCTGCTGCTTGCTGCTGCTTGCCGCTGCTGCTCCTTGCTGCTGCTGCTTGCTGCTGCAACTGCTGCTGCTGCTTGCTGCTGCTGCTGCTGCTGCTGCTACTGCTTGCTGCTGCTGCTTGCTGCTGCTGCTCCTTGCTGCTACTGTCCTTGCTGCTGCTGCTTCTGCTGCTGCTGCTTGCTGCTGCTTGCTGCTTGCTGCTGGTGCTTGCTGCTGCTAATGCTGCTGCTGCTTGCTGCTGCTGCTTTCTGCTGCTGCTGCTGCTGCTGCTTGCTGCTGCTGCTGCTTGCTGCTGCTGCTGCTTGCTGCTGCTCCTGCTCCTGCTCCTGCTGCTGCTGCTTGCTGCTGCTGCTTCTTGCTGCTGCTGCTGCTGCTGCTTGCTGCTGTTTGCTGCTGTTGCTGCTGCTTGCTGCTGCTGCTGCTTGCTGCTTCCTGCTTGCTGCTGCTGCTGCTTGCTGCTGCTGCTGCTTGCTGCTGCTGCTGCTTGCTGCTGCTGCTGCTTGCTGCTGCTGCTGCTTGCTGCTGATGCTGCTGCGTGCTGCTCCTGCTGCTGCTTGCTGCTGCTGCTTGTTGCTGCTGCTGCTTGCTGCTACTGCTGCTGCTGCTTGCTGCTGCTGCTGGTGCTTGCTGCTGCTGCTGCTTGTTGCTGCTGCTTGCTGTTGCTGCTGCTGCTGCTGCTGCTGCTGATTGCTGCTTTCTGCTGTTGCTGCTGCTGCTGCTGCTGCTGCTTGCAGCTGCTGCTGCTTCTTGCTGCCGCTGCTTGCTGCTGCTGCTTGCTGATGCTGCTGCTTGCTGCTGCTGCTGCTTGCTGATGCTGCTGCTTGCTGCTGCTGCTTGCTGCTGCTGCTGCTGCTTGCTGCTACTGCTTGCTGCTGCTGCTGCTGCATGCTGCTGCTTGCTGCTGCTGCTCTCTGCTGCGGCTGCTGCTGCTTGCTGCTGCTTGCTGCTCCTGCTGCTGCTTGCTGCTGCTGCTGCTTGCTGCTGCTGCTGCTTCTTGCTGCTGCTTCTGCTGCTGCTGCTTGATGCTGCTGCTGCTTTCTGCAGCTGCTGCTTGCTGATGATGCTGCTGCTGCTGCTGCTTGCTGCTGCTGCTGCTTGCTGCTGCTGCTGCTTGCTGCTGCTTGCTGCTGCTGCTTGCTGCTGCTGCTGCTTGCTGCTACTGCTTGCTGCTGCTGCTGCTGCTTGCTGCTCCTGCTGCGTGCTGCTGCTGCTGCTTGCTGCTGCTGCTGCTTGCTGCTGCTGCTGCTTCTTGCTGCTGCTACTGCTGATTGCTGCTGCTGCTGCTTGCTGCTGTTGCTGCTGCTGCTTGCAGCTGCTGCTGCTTCTTGCTGCTGCTGCTTGCTGCTGCTGCTGCTTCCTGCTGCTGCTGCTTGCTGCTGCCGCTGCTTGCTGCTCCTGCTGCATGCTGCTGCTGCTGCTTGCTGCTGCTGCTGCTCGCTGCTGGTGCTGCTTGCTCCTCCTGCTGCTGCTTGCTGCTGCTGCTGCTTCTTGCTGCTGCTGCTGCTGCTTGATGCTGCTGCTGCTGCTGCTTTCTGCTGCTGCTGCTGCTTCCTGCTGCTGCTGCTTGCTGCTGCTGCTACTGCTTGCTGCTGCTGCTGCTTGCTTCTGCTGCTGCTTGCTGCTGCTGCTGCTTGCTGCTGCTGCTGCTTGCTGCTGCAACTGCTGCTGCTGCTTGCTGCTGCTGCTGCTGCTGCATGCTGCTGCTGCTGCTGCTGCTTGCTGCTGCTGCTGCTGCTTGCTGCTGCTGCTCCTTGCTGCTACTGCTCCTTGCTGCTGCTGCTGCTGCTGCGGCTTCTGCTGCTGCTGCTGCTTGCTGCTGCTGCTGCTGCTGCTGCTGCTTGCTGCTGCTGCTGCTGCTTGCTGCTTGCTGCTGCTGCTTCTTGCTGCTGCTGCTTTCTGCTGCTGCTGCTGCTTGCTGCTGCTGCTGCTGCTTGCTGCTGCTGTTGCTGCTTGATGCTGCTGCTGCTGCTTGGTGCTGCGGCTGCTTGCTGCTGCTGCTGCTTGCTGCTTGCTGCTGCTGCTGATGCTTGCTGCTGCTGCTGCTTGCTGCTGCTGCTTTCTGCTACTGCTGCTGCTCCTGCTCCTGCTCCTGCTACTGCTGCTGATGCTGCTTGCTGCTTCTTGCTGCTGCTGCTTGCTGCTGCTTGCTGCTTGCTGCTGCTGCTGCTTGCTGCTGCTGCTGCTGCTGCTTGCTGCTGCTGCTGCTGCTTGCTGCTGCTGCTGCTTGCTGCTGCTGCTGCTTGCTGCTGCTGCAGCTGCTGCTTGCTGCTGCTGCTGCTGCTGCTGGTGGTGCTTGCTGCTGTTGCTGCTGCTGCTGCTGCTTGCTGCTGCTGCTGCTTGCTGCTGATGCTGCTGCGTGCTGCTCCTGCTGCGGCTTGCTGCTGCTCCTTGCTGCTGCTGCTTGCTGGTGCTTGCTGCTTGCTGCTGCTGCTGCTGCTGCTGCTGCTGGTGCATGCTGCTGCTGCTGCTGCTGCTGCTGCTTGCTGCTGCAGCTGCTGATTGCTGCTGCTGCTGCTTGCTGCTGTTTGCTGCTGTTGCTGCTGCTTGCTGCTTGCTGCTGCTGCTTGCTGCTTCTGCTGGTTGTTGCTGCTTGCTGCTTGCTGCTGCTGCTTGCTGCTGCTGCTGCTTGCTGCTGATGCTGCTGCGTGCTGCTCCTGCTGCTGCTTGCTGCTGCTGCTTGTTGCTGCTGCTGCTTGCTGCTACTGCTGCTGCTGCGGCTGCTGCTGCTGGTGCTTGCTGCTCCTGCTGCTTGCTGCTGCTTGCTGCTGCAGCTGCTTCTTGCTGCTGCTGCTGCTTCTTGCTGCTGCTGCTTGCTGCTGTTGCTGCTGCTGCTGCTGCTTGCAGCTGCTGCTGCTTCTTGCTGCTGCTGCTTGCTGCTGCTGATGCTTGCTGATGCTTGCTGCTGCTGCTGCTTGCTGCTGCTGCTGCTACTTGCTACTACTGCTTGCTGCTCCTTGCTGCATGCTGCTGCTGCTGCTTGCAGCTGGCGGCTGCTGCTGCTTGCTGCTCCTGCTGCTGCTTGCTGCTGCTGCTGCTTCTTGCTGCTGCTGCTGCTTGATGCTGCTGCTGCTGCTTGCTGCTGCTGCTGCTTTCTGCAGCTGCTGCTTGCTGCTGATGCTGCTGCTTGCTGCTGCTGCTACTGCTTGCTAATGCTGCTGCTGCTTGCTTCTGCTGCTGCTTTCTGCTGCTGCTCCTTGCTGCTGCTGCTGCTTGCTGCTGCTGCTGCTTGCTGCTCCTGCAGCTACTTGCTGCTGCTGCTGGTTCTTGCTGCTGCTTGCTGCTGCTGCTGCTTCTGCTTTCTGCAGCTGCTGCTTGCTGCTGCTGCTGCAGCTGCTTGCTGCTGCTGCTTGCTGCTGCTGCTACTGCTTGCTGCTCCTTGCTGCTGCTGCTTGCTGCTGCAACTGCTGCTGCTCCTTGCTGCTGCTGCTTGCTGCTGCAACTGCTGCTGCTGCTTGCTGCTGCTGCTGCTGCTGCTACTGCTTGCTGCTGCTGCTTGCTGCTGCTGCTCCTTGCTGCTACTGTCTTTGGTGCTGCTGCTTCTGCTGCTGCTATTGCTGCTGCTTGCTGCTGCTTGCTGCTGCTTGCTGCTTGCGGCTGCTGCTGTTTGCTGCTGCTGCTGCTGCTGCTTGCTGCTGCTGCTGCTGCTGCTGCTTGCTGCTTGCTGCTGCTGCTGCTGCTGCTGTTGCTTGCTGCTGCTGTTTGCTGCTGGTTGCTGCTGCTGCTGCTTGCTGCTGCTGCAGCTGCTGCTTGCTGCTGCTGCTGCTGCTGGTGCTTGCTGCTGTTGCTGATGCTTGCTGCTTGCTGCTGCTGCTGCTTGCTGCTGCTGCTGCTTGCTGCTGCTGCTGCTTGCTGCTGATGCTGCTGCGTGCTGCTCCTGCTGCTGCTTGCTGCTGCTGCTTGTTGCTGCTGCTGCTTGCTGCTACTGCTGCTGCTGCTTGCTGCTGCTGCTGGTGCTTGCTGCTGCTGCTGCTTGTTGCTGCTGCTTGCTGTTGCTGCTGCTGCTGCTTTCTGCTGTTGCTGCTGCTGCTGCTTGCAGCTGCTGCTGCTTCTTGCTGCCGCTGCTTGCTGCTGCTGCTTGCTGCTGCTGCTGCTTGCTGCTGCTGCTTGCTGATGCTGCTGCTTGCTGCTGCTGCTTGCTGCTACTGCTTGCTGCGGCTGCTGCTGCATGCTGCTGCTTGCTGCTGCTGCTGCTTGCTGCTGCTGCTCTCTGCTGCGGCTGCTGCTGCTTGCTGCTGCTTGCTGCTCCTGCTGCTGCTTGCTGCTGCTGCTGCTTGCTGCTGCTGCTGCTCTCTGCTGCTGCTGCTTCTGCTGCTGCTGCTGCTGCTGCTGCTTGCTGTGCTGCTTGCTGCTGCTGCTCTTGCTGCTGCTCCTTGCTGCTACTGTCCTTGCTGCTGCTGCTTCTGCTGCTGCTGCTGCTGCTGCTTGCTGCTGATGCTGCTGCGTGCTGCTCCTGCTGCTGCTTGCTGCTACTGCTGCTGCTGCGGCTGCTGCTGCTGGTGCTTGCTGCTCCTGCTGCTTGCTGCTGCTTGCTGCTGCAGCTGCTTCTTGCTGCTGCTGCTGCTTCTTGCTGCTGCTGCGGCTGCAGCTTTCTGCAGCTGATGCTGCTGCTTCCTGCTGGTGCTTGCTGCTGCTGCTGCTGCTGCTTGCTGCTTCTTGCAGCTGCTGCTGCTTCTTGCTGCTGCTGCTTGCTGCTCTGTTGCTGCTGCTGCTGCTTGCAGCTGCTGCTGCTTCATGCTGCTGCTGCTTGCTGCTGCTGATGCTTGCTGATGCTTGCTGCTGCTGCTGCTTGCTGCTGCTGCTGCTTGCTACTACTGCTTGCTGCTCCTGCTGCATGCTGCTGCTGCTGCTTGCAGCTGCGGCTGCTGCTGCTTGCTGCTCCTGCTGCTGCTTGCTGCTGCTGCTGCTTCTTGCTGCTGCTGCTGCTTGATGCTGCTGCTGCTGCTTGCTGCTGCTGCTGCTTTCTGCAGCTGCTGCTGCTGCAGGTGCTTGCTGCTGCTGCTGCTTGCTGCTGCTGCTACTGCTTGCTGCTGCTGCTGCTTGCTTCTGCTGCTGCTGCTTTCTGCTGCTGCTCCTTGCTGCTGCTGCTGCTTGCTGCTGCTGCTGCTGCTTGCTGCTGCTTGCTGCTGCTGCTGCTGCTGCTGCTGCAGGTGCTGCTTGCTGCTGCTGCTGCTGCTTGCTGCTCCTGCAGCTACTTGCTGCTGCTGCTGGTTCTTGCTGCTTGCTGCTGCTGCTGCTTTCTGCAGCTGCTGCTTGCTGCTGCTGCTGCTTGCTGCTACTGCTTGCTGCTTGCTGCTGCTGCTGCATGCTGCTGCTTGCTGCTGCTGCTCTCTGCTGCGGCTGCTGCTGCTTGCTGCTGCTTGCTGCTCCTGCTGCTGCTTGCTGCTGCTGCTGCTTGCTGCTGCTGCTGCTTCTTGCTGCTGCTGCTGCTGCTGCTGCTTGATGCTGCTGCTGCTGCTTTCTGCAGCTGCTGCTTGCTGATGATGCTGCTGCTGCTGCTGCTGCTTGCTGCTGCTGCTGCTTGCTGCTGCTTGCTGCTGCTGCTGCTGCTTGCTGCTACTGCTTGCTGCTGCTGCTGCTGCTTGCTGCTCCTGCTGCATGCTGCTGCTGCTGCTTGCTGCTGCTTGCTGCTTGCTGCTGCTGCTGCTTCTTGCTGCTGCTACTGCTGATTGCTGCTGCTGCTGCTTGCTGCTGTTGCTGCTGCTGCTTGCAGCTGCTGCTGCTTCTTGCTGCTGCTGCTTGCTGCTGCTGCTGCTTCCTGCTGCTGCTGCTTGCTGCTGCCGCTGCTTGCTGCTCCTGCTGCATGCTGCTGCTGCTGCTTGCTGCTGCTGCTGCTTGCTGCTGGTGCTGCTTGCTCCTCCTGCTGCTGCTTGCTGCTGCTGCTGCTTCTTGCTGCTGCTGCTGCTGCTGCTTGATGCTGCTGCTGCTGCTGCTTTCTGCTGCTGCTTCCTGCTGCTGCTGCTTGCTGCTGCTGCTACTGCTTGCTGCTGCTGCTGCTGCTGCTTGCTTCTGCTGCTGCTTGCTGCTGCTGCTGCTTGTTGCTGCTGCTTGCTGCTGCAACTGCTGCTGCTGCTTGCTGCTGCTGCTGCTGCTGCATGCTGCTGCTGCTGCTGCTGCTGCTTGCTGCTGCTGCTGCTGCTTGCTGCTGCTGCTCCTTGCTGCTAGTGCTCCTTGCTGCTGCTGCTGCTGCGGCTTCTGCTGCTGCTGCTGCTTGCTGCTGCTGCTGCTGCTGCTGCTTGCTGCTTGCTGCTGCTGCTTCTTGCTGCTGCTGCTTTCTGCTGCTGCTGCTGCTTGCTGCTGCTGTTGCTGCTTGATGCTGCTGCTGCTGCTGCTGCTTGTGCTGCGCTGCTTGCTGCTGCTGCTGCTTGCTGCTTGCTGCTGCTGCTGATGCTTGCTGCTGCTGCTGCTTGCTGCTGCTGCTTTCTGCTACTGCTGCTGCTCCTGCTCCTGCTCCTGCTACTGCTGCTGATGCTGCTTGCTGCTTCTTGCTGCTGCTGCTTGCTGCTGCTTGCTGCTTGCTGCTGCTGCTGCTGCTGCTGCTGCTTGCTGCTGCTGCTGCTGCTTGCTGCTGCTGCTGCTTGCTGCTGCTGCAGCTGCTGCTTGCTGCTGCTGCTGCTGCTGCTGCTGGTGCTTGCTGCTGTTGCTGCTGCTGCTTGCTGCTGATGCTGCTGCGTGCTGCTCCTGCTGCGGCTTGCTGCTGCTCCTTGCTGCTGCTGCTTGCTGCTGCTGCTGCTGCTTGCTGCTGCTGCTTGCTGCTGCAGCTGCTTCTTGCTCCTGCTGCTGCTGCTTGCTGTTGCTGGTGCTTGCTGCTTGCTGCTGCTGCTGGTGCATGCTGCTGCTGCTGCTGCTGCTGCTTGCTGCTGCAGCTGCTGATTGCTGCTGCTGCTGCTTGCTGCTGTTTGCTGCTGTTGCTGCTGCTTGCTGCTTGCTGCTGCTGCTTGCTGCTTCTGCTGGTTGTTGCTGCTGCTGCTTGCTGCTGCTGCTTGCTGCTGCTGCTGCTGCTTGCTGCTGATGCTGCTGCGTGCTGCTCCTGCTGCTGCTTGCTGCTGCTGCTTGTTGCTGCTGCTGCTTGCTGCTACTGCTGCTGCTGCGGCTGCTGCTGCTGGTGCTTGCTGCTCCTGCTGCTTGCTGCTGCTTGCTGCTGCAGCTGCTTCTTGCTGCTGCTGCTGCTTCTTGCTGCGGCTGCGGCTGCAGCTTTCTGCAGCTGATGCTGCTGCTGCTTCCTGCTGGTGCTTGCTGCTGCTGCTGCTGCTGGTGGTGCATGCTGCTGCTGCTGCTGCAGATTGCTGCTGCTGCTTGCTGCTGTTGCTGCTGCTGCTGCTTGCAGCTGCTGCTGCTTCTTGCAGCTGCTGCTGCTTCTTGCTGTTGCTGCTTGCTGCTGTTGCTGCTGCTGCTGCTGCTTGCAGGCTGCTGCTGCTTCTTGCTGCTGCTGCTTGCTGCTGCTGATGCTTGCTGATGCTTGCTGCTGCTGCTGCTTGCTGCTGCTGCTGCTACTTGCTACTACTGCTTGCTGCTCCTGCTGCATGCTGCTGCTGCTGCTTGCAGCTGCGGCTGCTGCTGCTTGCTGCTCCTGCTGCTGCTTGCTGCTGCTGCTGCTTCTTGCTGCTGCTGCTGCTTGATGCTGCTGCTGCTGCTTGCTGCTGCTGCTGCTTTCTGCAGCTGCTGCTTGCTGCTGATGCTGCTGCTTGCTGCTGCTGCTACTGCTTGCTAATGCTGCTGCTGCTTGCTTCTGCTGCTGCTTTCTGCTGCTGCTCCTTGCTGCTGCTGCTGCTTGCTGCTGCTGCTGCTGCTTGCTGCTCCTGCAGCTACTTGCTGCTGCTGCTGGTTCTTGCTGCTGCTTGCTGCTGCCGCTGCTTCTGCTTTCTGCAGCTGCTGCTTGCTGCTGCTTATCCAGCTGCTTGCTGCTGCTGCTTGCTGCTGCTGCTGCTTGCTGCTGCTGCTACTGCTTGCTGCTGCTTGCCGCTGCTGCTCCTTGCTGCTGCTGCTTGCTGCTGCAACTGCTCGCTGCTGCTTTGCTGCTGCTGCTGCTGCTGCTACTGC
Organism: Amblyomma americanum; assembly: GCF_052857255.1. Classification (NCBI taxonomy): domain Eukaryota; kingdom Metazoa; phylum Arthropoda; class Arachnida; order Ixodida; family Ixodidae; genus Amblyomma; species Amblyomma americanum. The sequence continues at coordinate 233,324,567 of NC_135498.1, forward strand.
TTGCTGCTGCTGCTTGCTGCTGCTGCTCCTTGCTGCTACTGTCTTTGGTGCTGCTGCTTCTGCTGCTGCTATTGCTGCTGCTTGCTGCTGCTTGCTGCTGCTTGCTGCTTGCTGCTGCTGCTGCTTGCTGCTGCTGCTGCTGCTTGCTGCTGCTGCTGCTTGCTGCTTGCTGCTGCTGCTGCTGCTGCTGTTGCTTGCTTGCTGCTGCTTGCTGCTGGTTGCTGCTGCTGCTGCTTGCTGCTGCTGCAGCTGCTGCTTGCTGCTGCTGCTGCTGCTGGTGCTTGCTGCTGTTGCTGATGCTTGCTGCTTGCTGCTGCTGCTGCTGCTTGCTGCTGCTGCTGCTTGCTGCTGCTGCTGCTTGCTGCTGATGCTGCTGCGTGCTGCTCCTGCTGCTGCTGCTGCTTGCTGCTGCTGCTGCTTGCTGCTGCTCCTGCTCCTGCTCCTGCTGCTGCTGCTGCTGCTTGCTGCTGCTGCTTCTTGCTGCTGCTGCTGCTGCTGCTGCTTGCTGCTGTTTGCTGCTGTTGCTGCTGCTTGCTGCTGCTTGCTGCTTGCTGCTGCTGCTGCTTGCTGCTGCTGCTGCTGCTTGCTGCTTGCTGCTGCTGCTGCTGCTGTTGCTTGCTGCTGCTGCTGCTTGCTGCTGCTGCTGGTTGCTGCTGCTGCTGCTTGCCTGCTGCTGCAGCTGCTGCTTGCTGCTGCTGCTGCTGCTGCTGGCGCTTGCTGCTGTTGCTGCTGCTTGCTGCTTGCTGCTGCTGCTGTTGCTTGCTGCTGCTGCTTGCTGCTGCTGCTGCTTGCTGCTGCTGCTGCTTGCTGCTGATGCTGCTGCGTGCTGCTCCTGCTTGCTGCTGCTGCTGCTTGCTGCTGCTGCTGCTGCTGCTGCTTGCTGCTGCTTGCTGCTGCCTCTTGCTGCTGCTGCTGCTTGCTGCTACTGCTTTGCTGCTGCTGCTGGTGCTTGCTGCTGCTGCTGCTTGCTGCTGCTGCTGCTTGCTGCTACTGCTTGCTGCTGCTGCTGCTGCTTGCTGCTCCTGCTGCATGCTGCTGCTGCTGCTTGCTGCTGCTGCTGCTTCTTGTTGCTGCTACTGCTGATTGCTGCTGCTGCTGCTTGCTGCTGTTGCTGCTGCTGCTTGCAGCTGCGGCTGCTTCTTGCTGCTGCTGCTTGCTGCTGCTGCTGCTTCCTGCTGCTGCTGCTTGCTGCTGCCGCTGCTTGCTGCTCCTGCTGCATGCTGCTGTTGCTGCTTGCTGCTGCTGCTGCTTGCTGCTGGTGCTGCTTGCTCCTCCTGCTGCTGCTTGCTGCTGCTGCTGCTTCTTGCTGCTGCTGCTGCTGCTTGATGCTGCTGCTGCTGCTTTCTGCAGCTGCTGCTTGCTGCTGCTGCTTTCTGCTGCTGCTGCTGCTTCCTGCTGCTGCTGCTGCTTGCTGCTGCTGCTACTGCTTGCTGCTGCTGCTGCTTGCTTCTGCTGCTGCTTGCTGCTGCTGCTGCTTGCTGCTGCTGCTGCTTGCAGCTGCTGCTTGCTGCTGCAACTGCTGCTGCTGCTGCTTGCTGCTGCTGCTTGCTGCTGCAACTGCTGCTGCTGCTGCTGCTTGCTGCTGCTGCTGCTGCTTGCTGCTGCTGCTGCTGCTTGCTGCTTGCTGCTGCTGCTTCTTGCTGCTGCTGCTTCGTGCTGCTGCTGCTTTCTGCTGCTGCTGCTTGCTGCTGCTGTTGCTGCTTGATGCTGCTGCTGCTGCTTGGTGCTGCGGCTGCTTGCTGCTGCTGCTGCTGCTGCTTGCTGCTGCTGGTGCTGCTTGCTGCTGCTGCTGCTTGCTGCTGCTCCTCCTGCTCCTGCTCCTGCTACTGCTGCTGATGCTGCTTGCTGCTTCTTGCTGCTGCTGCTTGCTGCTGCTTGCTGCTTGCTGCTGCTGCTGCTTGCTGCTGCTGCTGCTGCTTGCTGCTGCTGCTGCTGCTTGCTGCTGCTGCTTGCTGCTGCTGCAGCTGCTGCTTGCTGCAGCTGCTGCTGGTGGTTGCTGCTGTTGCTGCTGCTGCTGCTGCTTGCTGCTGCTGCTGCTTGCTGCTGATGCTGCTGCGTGCTGCTCCTGCTGCTGCTTGCTGCTGCTCCTTGCTGCTGCTGCTTGCTGCTGCTGCTTGCTGCTCCTGCTGCTGCTTGCTGCTGCTGCTGCTTCTTGCTGCTGCTGCTGCTTGATGCTGCTGCTGCTGCTTGCTGCTGCTGCTGCTTTCTGCAGCTGCTGCTGCTGCAGGTGCTTGCTGTTGCTGCTGCTTGCTGCTGCTGCTACTGCTTGCTGCTGCTGCTGCTTGCTTCTGCTGCTGCTTTCTGCTGCTGCTCCTTGCTGCTGCTGCTGCTTGCTGCTGCTGCTGCTGCTTGCTGCTGCTTGCTGCTGCTGCTGCTGCTGCTGCAGGTGCTGCTTGCTGCTGCTGCTGCTGCTTGCTGCTCCTGCAGCTACTTGCTGCTGCTGCTGGTTCTTGCTGCTGCTTGCTGCTGCTGCTGCTGCTTTCTGCAGCTGCTGCTTGCTGCTGCTGCTGCAGCTGCTTGCTGCTGCTGCTGCTTGCTGCTGCTGCTGCTACAGCTTGCTGCTGCTTTGCCGCTGCTGCTCCTTGCTGCTGCTGCTGCTGCTTGCTGCTGCAACTGCTGCTGCTGCTTGCTGCTGCTGCTGCTGCTGCTGCTTGCTACTGCTTGCTGCTGCTGCTTGCTGCTGCTGCTCCTTGCTGCTACTGTCCTTGCTGCTGCTGCCTTCTGCTGCTGCTGCTGCTGCTTGCTGCTGCTTGCTGCTTGCTGCTGGTGCTTGCTGCTGCTAATGCTGCTGCTGCTTGCTGCTGCTGCTTTCTGCTGCTGCTGCTGCCGCTTGCTGCTGCTGCTGCTTGCTGCTGCTCCTGCTCCTGCTCCTGCTCCTGCTGCTGCTGCTGCTGATTGCTGCTGCTGCTTCTTGCTGCTGCTGCTGCTGCTTGCTGCTGTTTGCTGCTGTTGCTGCTGCTTGCTGCTGCTTGCTGCTTGCTGCTGCTGCTGCTTGCTGCTGCTGCTGCTTGCTGCTGCTGCTGCTGCTTGCTGCTTGCTGCTGCTGCTGCTGCTGTTGCTTGCTGCTGCTGCTGCTGCTTGCTGCTGCTGCTGGTTGCTGCTGCAGCTGCTGCTTGTTGCTGCTACTGCTGCTGCTGGTGCTTGCTGCTGTTGCTGCTTGCTGCTGCTGCTGCTGCTTGCTGCTGCTGCTTGCTGCTGCTGCTGCTTGCTGCTGCTGCTTGCTGCTGATGCTGCTGCTGCTGCTGCTTGCTGCTGCTGCTGCTGCTGCTTGCTGCTGCTGCTGCTGCTGCTTGCTGCTGCTTGCTGCTGCCTCTTGCTGCTGCTGCTGCTTGCTGCTACTGCTTGCTGCTGGCTGCTGGTGCTTGCTGCTCCTGCTGCTTGCTGCTGCTGCTGCGGCTGCAGCTTGCTGCAGCTGATGCTGCTGCTGCTTCCTGCTGGTGCTTGCTGCTTGCTGCTGCTGCTGCTGCTGGTGGTGCATGCTGCTGCTGATGATGCTGATTGCTGCTGCTGCTTGCTGCTGTTGCTGCTGCTGCTTGCAGCTGCTGCTGCTTCTTGCTGCTGCTGCTTGCTGATCCTTGCTGCTGCTGCTGCTTGCTGCTGCTGCTTGCTGCTGCTGCTGCTGCTTGCTACTACTGCTTGCTGCTCCTGCTGCATGCTGCTGCTGCTGCTTGCAGCTGCGGCTGCTGCTGCTTGCTGCTCCTGCTGCTGCTGCTTCTTGCTGCTGCTGCTGCTTGATGCTGCTGCTGCTGCTGCTTGCTGCTGCTGCTGCTTTCTGCAGCTGCTGCTTGCTGCTGATGCTGCTGCTTGCTGCTGCTGCTGCAGGTGCTTGCTGCTGCTGCTGCTTGCTGCTGCTGCTACTGCTTGCTGCTGCTGCTGCTTGCTTCTGCTGCTGCTTTCTGCTGCTGCTCCTTGCTGCTGCTGCTGCTTGCTGCTGCTGCTGCTGCTGCTTGCTGCTGCTTGCTGCTGCTGCTGCTGCTGCATGCTGCTGCTGCTGCTGCTGCAGGTGCTGCTTGCTGCTGCTGCTGCTGCTTGCTGCTCCTGCAGCTACTTGCTGCTGCTGCTGGTTCTTGCTGCTGCTTGCTGCTGCTGCTGCTGCTTTCTGCAGCTGCTGCTTGCAGCTGCTGCTGCAGCTGCTTGCTGCTGCTGCTTGCTGCTGCTGCTGCTTGCTGCTGCTGCTGCTTGCTGCTGCTGCTACTGCTTGCTGCTGCTTGCCGCTGCTGCTCCTTGCTGCTGCTGCTGCTTGCTGCTGCAACTGCTGCTGCTGCTTGCTGCTGCTGCTGCTGCTGCTACTGCTTGCTGCTGCTGCTTGCTGCTGCTGCTCCTTGCTGCTACTGTCCTTGCTGTTGCTGCTTCTGCTGCTGCTGCTTGCTGCTGCTTGCTGCTTGCTGCTGGTGCTTGCTGCTGCTAATGCTGCTGCTGCTTGCTGCTGCTGCTTTCTGCTGCTGCTGCTGCTTGCTGCTGCTGCTGCTTGCTGCTGCTCCTGCTCCTGCTCCTGCTGCTGCTGCTGCTGCTGCTTGCTGCTGCTGCTTCTTGCTGCTGCTGCTGCTGCTGCTGCTGCTTGCTGCTGTTTGCTGCTGTTGCTGCTGCTTGCTGCTGCTTGCTGCTTGCTGCTGCTGCTGCTTGCTGCTGCTGCTGCTGCTTGCTGCTTGCTGCTGCTGCTGCTGCTGTTGCTTGCTGCTGCTGCTGCTGCTGGTTGCTGCTGCTGCTGCTTGCTGCTGCTGCAGCTGCTGCTTGCTGCTTGCTGCTGATGCTGCTGCGTGCTCCTGCTGCTGCTGCTGCTGCTGCTTGCTGCTGCTGCTTGCTGCTGCTGCTGCTTGCTGCTGCTGCTGCTTGCTGCTTGCTGCTGCTGCTGCTGCTGTTGCTTGCTGCTGCTGCTTCTGCTGGTTGCTGCTGCTGCTGCTTGCTGCTGCTGCAGCTGCTGCTTGCTGCTTGCTGCTGATGCTGCTGCGTGCTCCTCCTGCTGCTGCTTGCTGCTTTGGTCCTTGCTGCTGCTGCTTGCTGCTGCTGCTGCTGCTGCTGCTGCTTGCTGCTGCTGCTGCTGCTGGTGCTTGCTGCTTGCTGCTGCTGCTGCTGCTGATGCATGCTGCTGCTGCTGCTTGCTGCTGCAGCTGCTGCTTGATGCTGCGGCTGCTTGCTGCTGCTGCTGCTGCTCTCTGCTGCTGCTGCTTGCTGCTGCTGGTGCTGCTTGCAGCAGCTGCTGCTGCTGCTGCTGCTTGCTGCTTGCTGCTGCTGCTGATGCTTGCTGCTGCTGCTGCTGCTTGCTGCTGCTGCTTTCTGCTACTGCTGCTGCTCCTGCTCCTGCTCCTGCTGCTGCTGCTGATGCTGCTTGCTGCTTCTTGCTGCTGCTGCTGCTTGCTGCTGCTTGCTGCTGCTGCTGCTGCTTGCTGCTGCTGCTGGTGCTTGCTGCTGCTGCAGCTGCAGCTTGCTGCTGCTGCTGCTGGTGCTTGCTGCTGTTGCTGCTGCTGCTGCTGCTTGCTGCTGATGCTGCTGCGTGCTGCTCCTGCTCCTGCTTGCTGCTGCTCCTTGCTGCTGCTGCTTGCTGCTGCTGCTGCTTGCTGCTGCTGCTGCTGCTGCTTGCTGCTGCTGCTGCTTGCTGCTGCAGCTGCTTCTTGCTGCTGCTGCTGCTTCTTGCTGCTGCTGCGGCTGCTGCTTGCTGCTGCTGCTTCCTGCTGCTGCTTGCTGCTGCCGCTGCTTGCTGCTGCCGCTTGCTGCTGCTGCTGCTTGCTGCTTCTGCTGCTGCTCCTGGTGCTTGCTGCTGCTGCTGCCGCTGCTGCTTGCTGCTGCTGCTTGCTGCTGCTTGCTGCTGCAGCTGCTGCTTGCTGCTGCTGCTGCGGCTGCTGCTTGCTGCTGCTGCTTCCTGCTGCTGCTGCTTGCTGCTGCCGCTGCTTGCTGCTGCCGCTTGCTGCTGCTGCTGCTTGCTGCTGCTTGCTGCTGCTGCCGCTGCTGCTTGCTGCTGCAGCTGCTTCTTGCTGCTGCTGCTGCTTCTTGCTGCTGCTGCGGCTGCTGCTTGCTGCTGCTGCTTCCTGCTGCTGCTTGCTGCTGCCGCTGCTTGCTGCTGCCGCTTGCTGCTGCTGCTGCTTGCTGCTTCTGCTGCTGCTCCTGCTGCTTGCTGCTGCTGCTGCGCTGCTGCTTGCTGCTGCTGCTTGCTGCTGCTGCTTCCTGCTGCTGCTGCTGCTTGCTGCTGCCGCTGCTTGCTGCTGCCACTTGCTGCTGCTGCTGCTTGCTGCTGCTTGCTGCTGCTGCCGCTGCTGCTTGCTGCTGCTGCTTCTTGCTGCTGCTGCTGCTGCTGCTGCTGCTTGCTGCTGCTGCTGGTGCTTGCTGCTTCCTGCTGCTGCTGCTGATGCATGCTGCTGCTGCTGCTGCTTGCTGCTGCAGCTGCTGCTTGATGCTGCTGCTGCTGCTTGGTGCTGCGGCTGCTTGCTGCTGCTGCTGCTGCTCTCGGCTGCTGCTGCTTGCTGCTGCTGGTGCTGCTTGCAGCAGCTGCTGCTGCTGCTGCTTGCTGCTTGCTGCTGCTGCTGATGCTTGCTGCTGCTGCTGCTGCTGCTGCTTGCTGCTGCTGCTTTCTGCTACTGCTGCTGCTCCTGCTCCTGCTCCTGCTGCTGCTGCTGATGCTGCTTGCTGCTTCTTGCTGCTGCTGCTGCTTGCTGCTGCTTGCTGCTGCTGCTGCTGCTGCTGCTGCTGCTTGCTGCTGCTGCTGCTTGCTGCTGCTGCTGCTGCTGCTTGCTGCTGCTGCAGCTGCTGCTTGCTGCTGCTGCTGGTGGTGCTTGCTGCTGTTGCTGCTGCTGCTGCTTGCTGCTGCTGCTGCTTGCTGCTGATGCTGCTGCGTGCTGCTCCTGCTCCTGCTTGCTGCTGCTCCTTGCTGCTGCTGCTTGCTGCTGCTGCTGCTTGCTGCTGCTTGCTGCTGCTTGCTGCTGCAGCTGCTTCTTGCTGCTGCTGCTGCTTCTTGCTGCTGCTGCGGCTGCTGCTTGCTGCTGCTGCTTCTTGCTGCTGCTTGCTGCTGCCGCTGCTTGCTGCTGCCGCTTGCTGCTGCTGCTGCTTGCTGCTTCTGCTGCTGCTGCTGCTTGCTGCTGCTGCTTGCTGGTGCTGCTTGCTGCTGCTGATGATTGCTGCTGCTGCTGCTTGCTGATGCTGCTGCTTGCTGCTGCTGCTGCTGCTTGCTGCTGCTGCTGCTGCGGCTTGCTGCTGCTACTGCTGCTGCTGCTGCTTGCTGCTGATGCTGCTGCTTGCTGCTGTTGCTGCTGCTGCTGGTGCTTACTGCTGCTGCTGCTGCTGGTGCTTGCTGCTGCTGCTGCTGCTGCTTGCTGCTGCTGCTGCTGCTGGTACTTGCTGCTGCTGCTTGCTGCTGTGCTGCTTGCTGCTGCTGCTGCTTTCTGCTGATGCTGATGCTTGCTGCTGTTGCTGCTGCTGCTGCTGCTGGTGCTTACTGCTGCTGCTGCTGATTGCTGCTGCTGCTTGCTGCTGCTGCAGTTGCTGCTGCTGCTTGCTGCTGCTGCTACTGCTGCTGCTGCTGCTTGCTGCTGCTGCTTGCTGCTACTGCTGCTGCTGCTTGCTGCTGCTGCTGGTGCTTGTTCTGCTGCTTGCTGCTGCTGCTCCTTGCTGCTGCTGCTTGCTGCTGCTGCTTGCTGCTGCTGCTGCTTGCTGCAGCTGCTGCTGCTTCCTGCTGCTGCTGCTGCTTGCTGCTGCCGCTTGCTGCTGCTGCTTCCTGCTGCTGCTGCTGCTTGCTGCTTCTGTTGCTGCTGCTGCAGCTGCTTGCTGCTACTGCTGCCGCTGCTGCTTGCTGCTGCTGCTGCTGCTTGCTGCTGCGGCTGCTGCTGCTTGCTCCTGCTGCTGCTGCTTGCTGTTGCTGGTGCTTGCTGCTTGCTGCTGCTGCTGCTGCTGGCGCATGCTGCTGCTGCTGCTGCTGCTTGCTGCTGCTGCTGCTGATTGCTGCTGCTGCTTGCTGCTGTTTGCTGCTGTTGCTGCTGCTTGCTGCTTGCTGCTGCTGCTGCTTGCTGCCGCTGCTGCTGCTGCTTGCTGCTTGCTGCTGCTGCTGGTTGCTGCTGCTGCTTGCTGCTGCTGCTGGTGCTTGCTGCTGCTGGTGCTTGCTGCTGTTGCTGCTGCTTGCTGCTTGCTGCTGCTGCTGCTTGCTGCTTGCTGCTGCTGCTGATGCTTGCTGCTGCTGCTGCTTGCTGCTGCTGCTGCTGCTGCTGCTGCTTGCTGCGGCTGCTTGCTGCTGCTGCTGCTGCTCTCTGCTGCTGCTGCTTGCTGCTGCTGGTGCTGCTTGCAGCAGCTGCTGCTGCTGCTGCTTGCTGCTTGCTGCTGCTGCTGATGCTTGCTGCTGCTGCTGCTGCTTGCTGCTGCTGCTTTCTGCTACTGCTGCTGCTCCTGCTCCTGCTCCTGCTGCTGCTGCTGATGCTGCTTGCTGCTTCTTGCTGCTGCTGCTGCTTGCTGCTGCTTGCTGCTGCTGCTGCTGCTGCTTGCTGCTGCTGCAGCTGCTGCTTGCTGCTGCTGCTGCTGGTGCTTGCTGCTGTTGCTGCTGCTGCTGCTGCTTGCTGCTGCTGCTGCTTGCTGTGATGCTGCTGCGTGCTGCTCCTGCTCCTGCTTGCTGCTGCTCCTTGCTGCTGCTGCTTGCTGCTGCTGCTGCTTGCTGCTGCTGCTGCTGCTGCTGCTTGCTGCTGCTGCTGCTTGCTGCTGCAGCTGCTTCTTGCTGCTGCTGCTGCTTCTTGCTGCTGCTGCGGCTGCTGCTTGCTGCTGCTGCTTCTTGCTGCTGCTGCTGCTTGCTGCTGCTGCTGCCGCTGCTGCTTGCTGCTGCTGCTTGCTGGTGCTGCTTGCTGCTGCTGATGATTGCTGCTGCTGCTGCTTGCTGATGCTGCTGCTTGCTGCTCCTGCTGCTTGCTGCTGCTGCTGCTGCTGCTTGCTGCTGCTGCTGCTGCGGCTTGCTGCTGCTACTGCTGCTGCTGCTGCTTGCTGCTTATGCTGCTGCTTGCTGCTGTTGCTGCTGCTGCTGGTGCTTACTGCTGCTGCTGCTGCTGGTGCTTGCTGCTGCTGCTGCTGCTGCTTGCTGCTGCTGCTGCTGCTGTTGGTCCTTGCTGCTGCTGCTTGCTGCTGGTCCTGCTTGCTGCTGCTGCTGCTTTTTGCTGATGCTGCTGCTTGCTGCTGTTGCTGCTGCTGCTGCTGCTGGTGCTTACTGCTGCTGCTGCTGCTGCTGCTGATTGCTGCTGCTGCTTGCTGCTGCTGCAGTTGCTGTGCTGCTGCTGCTGCTTGCTGCTGCTGCTACTGCTGCTGCTGCTGCTTGCTGCTGCTGCTTGCTGCTACTGCTGCTGCTGCTTGCTGCTGCTGCTGGTGCTTGTTGCTGCTGCTTGCTGCTGCTGCTCCTTGCTGCTGCTGCTTGCTGCTGCCGCTGCTTGCTGCAGCTGCTGCTGCTTCCTGCTGCTGCTGCTGCTTGCTGCTGCCGCTTGTTGCTGCTGCTGCTTGCTGCTGCTTCCTGCTGCTGCTGCTGCTGCTTGCTGCTTCTGTTGCTGCTGCTGCAGCTGCTTGCTGCTACTGCTGCTGCTGGTACTTGCTGCTGCTGCTTGCTGCTGGTGCTGCTTGCTGCTGCTGCTGCTTTCTGCTGATGCTGATGCTTGCTGCTGTTGCTGCTGCTGCTGCTGCTGGTGCTTACTGCTGCTGCTGCTGATTGCTGCTGCTGCTTGCTGCTGCTGCAGTTGCTGCTGCTGCTTGCTGCTGCTGCTACTGCTGCTGCTGCTGCTTGCTGCTGCTGCTTGCTGCTACTGCTGCTGCTGCTTGCTGCTGCTGCTGGTGCTTGTTCTGCTGCTTGCTGCTGCTGCTCCTTGCTGCTGCTGCTTGCTGCTGCTGCTTGCTGCTGCTGCTGCTTGCTGCAGCTGCTGCTGCTTCCTGCTGCTGCTGCTGCTTGCTGCTGCCGCTTGCTGCTGCTGCTTCCTGCTGCTGCTGCTGCTGCTGCTTGCTGCTTCTGTTGCTGCTGCTGCAGCTGCTTGCTGCTACTGCTGCCGCTGCTGCTTGCTGCTGCTGCTGCTGCTTGCTGCTGCGGCTGCTGCTGCTTGCTCCTGCTGCTGCTGCTTGCTGTTGCTGGTGCTTGCTGCTTGCTGCTGCTGCTGCTGCTGGCGCATGCTGCTGCTGCTGCTGCTGCTTGCTGCTGCTGCTGCTGATTGCTGCTGCTGCTTGCTGCTGTTTGCTGCTGTTGCTGCTGCTTGCTGCTTGCTGCTGCTGCTGCTTGCTGCCGCTGCTGCTGCTGCTTGCTGCTTGCTGCTGCTGCTGGTTGCTGCTGCTGCTTGCTGCTGCTGCTGGTGCTTGCTGCTGCTGGTGCTTGCTGCTGTTGCTGCTGCTTGCTGCTTGCTGCTGCTGCTGCTTGCTGCTTGCTGCTGCTGCTGATGCTTGCTGCTGCTGCTGCTTGCTGCTGCTGCTGCTGCTGCTGCTTGCTGCGGCTGCTTGCTGCTGCTGCTGCTGCTCTCTGCTGCTGCTGCTTGCTGCTGCTGGTGCTGCTTGCAGCAGCTGCTGCTGCTGCTGCTTGCTGCTTGCTGCTGCTGCTGATGCTTGCTGCTGCTGCTGCTGCTTGCTGCTGCTGCTTTCTGCTACTGCTGCTGCTCCTGCTCCTGCTCCTGCTGCTGCTGCTGATGCTGCTTGCTGCTTCTTGCTGCTGCTGCTGCTTGCTGCTGCTTGCTGCTGCTGCTGCTGCTGCTGCTTGCTGCTGCTGCAGCTGCTGCTTGCTGCTGCTGCTGCTGGTGCTTGCTGCTGTTGCTGCTGCTGCTGCTGCTTGCTGCTGCTGCTGCTTGCTGTGATGCTGCTGCGTGCTGCTCCTGCTCCTGCTTGCTGCTGCTCCTTGCTGCTGCTGCTTGCTGCTGCTGCTGCTTGCTGCTGCTGCTGCTGCTGCTGCTTGCTGCTGCTGCTGCTTGCTGCTGCAGCTGCTTCTTGCTGCTGCTGCTGCTTCTTGCTGCTGCTGCGGCTGCTGCTTGCTGCTGCTGCTGCTTGCTGCTGCTGCTGCTTGCTGCTGCTGCTGCCGCTGCTGCTTGCTGCTGCTGCTTGCTGGTGCTGCTTGCTGCTGCTGATGATTGCTGCTGCTGCTGCTTGCTGATGCTGCTGCTTGCTGCTCCTGCTGCTTGCTGCTGCTGCTGCTGCTGCTTGCTGCTGCTGCTGCTGCGGCTTGCTGCTGCTACTGCTGCTGCTGCTGCTTGCTGCTTATGCTGCTGCTTGCTGCTGTTGCTGCTGCTGCTGGTGCTTACTGCTGCTGCTGCTGCTGGTGCTTGCTGCTGCTGCTGCTGCTGCTGCTTGCTGCTGCTGCTGCTGCTGTTGGTCCTTGCTGCTGCTGCTTGCTGCTGGTCCTGCTTGCTGCTGCTGCTGCTTTTTGCTGATGCTGCTGCTTGCTGCTGTTGCTGCTGCTGCTGCTGCTGGTGCTTACTGCTGCTGCTGCTGCTGCTGCTGATTGCTGCTGCTGCTTGCTGCTGCTGCAGTTGCTGCTGCTGCTGCTGCTTGCTGCTGCTGCTACTGCTGCTGCTGCTGCTTGCTGCTGCTGCTTGCTGCTACTGCTGCTGCTGCTTGCTGCTGCTGCTGGTGCTTGTTGCTGCTGCTTGCTGCTGCTGCTCCTTGCTGCTGCTGCTTGCTGCTGCCGCTGCTTGCTGCAGCTGCTGCTGCTTCCTGCTGCTGCTGCTGCTTGCTGCTGCCGCTTGTTGCTGCTGCTGCTTGCTGCTGCTTCCTGCTGCTGCTGCTGCTGCTGCTGCTTGCTGCTTCTGTTGCTGCTGCTGCAGCTGCTTGCTGCTACTGCTGCCGCTGCTGCTTGCTGCTGCTGCTGCTGCTTGCTCCTGCTGCTGCTGCTTGCTCCTGCTGCTGCTGCTTGCTGTTGCTGGTGCTTGCTGCTTGCTGCTGCTGCTGCTGGCGCATGCTGCTGCTGCTGCTGCTTGCTGCTGCAGCTGCTGCTTGCTGCTGCTGCTGCTGATTGCTGCTGCTGCTTGCTGCTGTTTGCTGCTGTTGCTGCTGCTTGCTGCTTGCTGCTGCTGCTGCTTGCTGCTGCTGCTGCTGCTTGCTGCTTGCTGCTGCTGCTGGTTGCTGCTGCTGCTGGTGCTTGCTGCTGCTGGTGCTTGCTGCTGTTGCTGCTGCTTGCTGCTTGCTGCTGCTGCTTGCTGCTTGCTGCTGCTGCTGATGCTTGCTGCTGCTGCTGCTTGCTGCTGCTGCTTTCTGCTACTGCTGCTGCTCCTGCTCCTGCTCCTGCTACTGCTGCTGATGCTGCTTGCTGCTTCTTGCTGCTGCTGCTGCTTGCTGCTGCTTGCTGCTTGCTGCTGCTGCTGCTTGCTGCTGCTGCTGCTGCTTGCTGCTGCTGCTGCTTGCTGCTGCTGCAGCTGCTGCTTGCTGCTGCTGCTGCTGCTGCTGCTGCTGTGGCTTGCTTGCTGCTGTTGCTGCTGCTGCTGCTTGCTGCTGCTGCTGCTTGCTGCTGATGCTGCTGCGTGCTGCTCCTGCTGCTGCTTGCTGCTGCTCCTTGCTGCTGCTGCTTGCTGCTGCTGCTGCTTGCTGCTGCAGCTGCTTCTTGCTCCTGCTGCTGCTGCTTGCTGTTGCTGGTGCTTGCTGCTTGCTGCTGCTGCTGCTGCTGCTGCTGCTGGTGCATGCTGCTGCTGCTGCTGCTGCTTGCTGCTGCAGCTGCTGATTGCTGCTGCTGCTGCTTGCTGCTGTTTGCTGCTGTTGCTGCTGCTTGCTGCTGCTGCTTGCTGCTGCTGCTGGTTGTTGCTGCTGCTGCTGCTGCTTGCTGCTGATGCTGCTGCGTGCTGCTCCTGCTGCTGCTTGCTGCTGCTGCTTGTTGCTGCTGCTGCTTGCTGCTACTGCTGCTGCTGCGGCTGCTGCTGCTGGTGCTTGCTGCTCCTGCTGCTTGCTGCTGCTTGCTGCTGCAGCTGCTTCTTGCTGCTGCTGCTGCTTCTTGCTGCTGCTGCGGCTGCAGCTTTCTGCAGCTGATGCTGCTGCTGCTTCCTGCTGGTGCTTGCTGCTGCTGCTGCTGCTGCTGCTGGTGGTGCATGCTGCTGCTGCTGCTGCAGATTGCTG